>NW_027114585.1:591542-622751 GCF_000696795.3 Halyomorpha halys
CAGAATGCGCTTCGTCAAGAACAGCCGCGGTGCCCATATGCCCGAAATCATTTTCAAATGTTAATGTCACGTATTGATCTTTCGAAAAAAAAAAATTTTTGATTACAATTTAATTTTTTGTGTTATTTTTTAAAATTTCAAGTTCTATCGGGCTTAAAAAAACACCCTATATATAAAATCCTTTAAAAAATAAGTGAAGATGTCGGTTTATTTTAACGGTCTGTGAGGAATCCAGAAATATGCGATCCTTACAAATGTATAAGGGAATATTTTGTTATTTTAATATGTAAGAAAAAGTAAACCTCTTTTACCTTTATATATCATATTAGTTTATTAACCAAATTGCTCTGCCCCTCACACGTGGGGGATAGAGTGGGGTCGGGGATCCTCAGGTCGATTCTGTAAATATTGTATATATTATTTTATCATTATGTTATTTTATTATTTATTTTCCATACAGATAGTCTGATTATGTTCATTTGTCTATCCTTTTGTTTGTATATATTTTAAGAGTTTTTTATTTTATTTTATTTTATTTTATTTTATTTTTTTTTTTTATTTTAGTATGTATGAGATCATTTATCAATATTACCTATTGCCCACAACTGTGTGGCAGATTGTAATATCTATCAATAAATAAATCTAATGAATCTTAAAAAAAAAATTAACCAAATTGTTGATGTTCAGATTCCTTTTTAACCAAAAGGCGACCCAGGAATTCATGATAGGGGGGCCAGCTGATCAGAAATGGGGCCCTTCAAATCACTTTCTCCACAACTTTGAGCTATAAGCAATTTTGTCCAAAAAAACTAAAAATCGTGTGTTAATTTATTTTGACAAATATCATGAAAACTACTACTCCTACGAAGATAAACGCTACAAACTACTTTAAACTTCATTAAAATAGCTTTGATTTGAGTGCTAATAGACATCTGTTCGTTAAATGGTACCTGAGATAATGATTACCCACAAAAAATTCAATAACTACTGATTTTTAATATATATTTAATGAAATGATGTTTTTTTAAAAAATCTCGGGAACTAGTGAACGGAAATAGCTCTATTAGGGTTCATATAAGCAAATTTATTCTAATTTAAATAATGTTCTATTAGGATTTCTAGTGTTGTAGGTAGTTTCAAAGATATGGAGCTCTGAATGAAAAATTAAAATGAAATTTTATTTTTTAATATTTTGAAACAGCCGCCACTTTGCATTTCCCCTAAATATACTTGGCAGACTCATCAATTTTGACTAGTAATATAAGCAGTTTTTATTAAAGTAATCTAAAATTTGGGTGAAATAATTTACTTTACTAGCTAACAATTTCTAAACTTATATAAAACTAATCAACGTATATAATAAATACGTAAAAGGCTTAGCGAGCCCTATAGTTCGATACCAAGATATGATATCACTGTTCACAATCTACTCACAACAGTTAACCAACCGCTGTTTAAATTTAAGTCCATAAGGTCACTCTTGGCTCAATCTTCTAATATATATATATATATATATATACACTTAATGGTATAGATGGATAAATTGTGAGTAAAATAGACGATTAATGGATAATCGCATAACAGCCGAAACGTTAGAGGAAAATAAAGACGGTAGAGAGAAAGAGTCAAAAGAAGTTAGTGTTTTAAATTAATTAATTCCTGTAGAACAGATTCGATACTTAGGACTCAATCTTGGCAAGACACTTACTTGGAATCCACACACAAGACTGAAACGACAAGAAACTGCTAGTAGATTCCGATTGCTACACCTACTTGAGAAAAGCTCTAAGCAAAAAATTAGTATACACTACGATAATCAGACCAATTTGGACATATGAAATTGAGCTCTGGGGCTCTACCAAGCCATCAAATTCCTCCCGCATCCAATTCTTACAATCCAAAATCCTACGTAAAATCCTTGATGCTCCTTATTAAGTTACAAATAAACTCATTCGCAAAGACCTTAACATCCCATTCGTTGCAGATTTGGCCCAAAACAGATATGCGTCTTTTCATTCCAAACTCCTTATCCATCGTAACCCATTAATTCTTAATCTCTCATCCTTAACAATCCCTGAAAATCCACTGAGGCGTCTGAAAAGAAGATGGCCACGGGACCTTCTAAATTAATGCTTGAAATGGGTGGTTCCTTCCCAAGATTTCCAAGTGTATATGAAATATACAACATATTTACTTATTGTATTTATTATTGTACAGTTGTTAATCCCATTAAATAAATTTAAAAAAATCAATATAATGAGAAAATCACCTCGTGCTAAACCTGAACGAATTTCGAATCTCTCGGAATAATTAAGATATACAAATAAAGATATTACTTGGAGTTCCTAAACTTTCAGTCCAAACTTTCCTTCTGTCATAAAATATACACAACAGTTTTTGAGTAGGTAATCACTTAACTACCATTAAGACAACTCTAAATTGGATAAGAGACAAACGGCCTGGACTACAAACTCTAATAGATGAGCAACGGATAGGATTCAATTAAGACGATAAGACTAACAAAGTGGAGTTCGTGCCTGGAAGCAATGAGAGAGGAAGCGCTTCCGATCCTCCATTACTTTATATAGGGGAAGCCATTAGCATGTTTGCCTAGCCAGTGCCGTCTTGATTTATACTCTATACCACGGCCATATCAATTAGGAGCTATAGCTATCTAGTAGCGCTATCTACAGGAGGAGACTGCTGACCCAAGACAGCACGTCCAGCGGAGGTTCCTTAATCAATTAGCAGGGTCCCAACAGTTCTTGCCCTCTCCCTCCCCCTTCCTCTTCCTAGATTAATTTTGGATTGAAATTCATTGTTTCCAGCGGAGGCAGGGGGCACAAAAAGGTGCTCTCCAGCGCTCCAGCTCACTGATTAAGACCTCTTATTCCCTCTGTTCTCCGGCCAACGGCAGAGTACCGCCTTAATTAAACATTTAAATTTTCAAAACTGGTATATAAGGTGCGGTCAGCGGCAAATTGGTTTTACTTTTGTAAAGGTCGGGATTAAAACTGTGCGTAATTGTATCCTCATGGCCTGATGAGGCTGTGCATAATTTCCTTTGAGCATTTATTTGTACATACTCGAATCTATATGAGCCCCTACACGAGGGCTGAAGCGAAATTTAGCGTACCAATTTATAAGTTATAAGTTCCAATTCCCAACGTAGTAATCAAATAAATAATAGAAGAATTATCTTTATTAAATATGAATAAAACTCCCTAAACACTCAAACCTCCTATAGTACAAGAGCCGGGAAGAAAAAAAGGCAGTTATCTCACCCCAATTTTTGATTACTTTAATGAAAACTATAATTACTAGTCAAAATTGAGTCTGCCAAGTATAGGTAGGGGGAATAAAAAATGGCGGCTGTTTTAAAACCTTAAAGATTAATTTAATATTAACCTTAACATTAATTTTTCATTCGGACCTCTATATACTTAAAAACTAACAAAACACTAGAAAATCTAAGAGAACATTATTTAAAGAAGAGTAAATTTGCTGAAATATTAGCCCTGAAAGAGCTATTTACGTCTAACAGTTCTCGAAATATAGCTTTTTAAAGAGAAAAATTTCTAAAAAATCTACTGAATTTAAAAAAAATCCTTGTTTTTATGATTAATATTTAATATTTTTTATTTATGGATCATATCACATTTAAGATATTTATGGATCATATCACATTTAAGATATTTATGGATCATATCATAACCATGATCAAATTATTTTGGACAAACAAGATTCTGCTGAACAAAAAAAAAATAAACGTTATGATGAAACTATAATTTTTTTTTCTTCAAATTTTAGCTTAATAAATAATACATTAAAAATATTTAAATAGGCAATGTAGCTTTATTAACTAGAATAATATTAAAACCTTTAATCAAAGGTATGACCTGAAAACTTCTAGTCCAAGAACACAAAAAAATAAAATAGATCACACCCAATTTTTTATTACTTTAATGAAAACTATGTACAATTCAGAGTCAAATTTGATGACTACCAACCATAATAAAGAGGAATAAAATTAGAAAAAGAAAAAATTGTGCGTTATTTTTTGTTAGAAAACGGTTCAGTTCTTACCAAAACTTATAAGACAAATGATACAGTAAATGTCTTTAAAAATTAAATATTGAATTATATAAGGTATACATCCCCTGATGTTTATTTTATTCTTAAAAATTTCTGATAATTTTTAATCAGAGTTCCACATCCCTAAAACTACCTAAAACATTAAAAAAAAACTTCATAGAACATAATTAACAGTAGAGTAAAATTTATAAAATATGAGCTCTTTAAGTTCGATAGTTCTCGAGATCCAGTTTTTTTAAAAAGCAATATTTTTTTCAAATAATGAAAATCAATATTTTTTGTATTTATTTTGCTGAATATAATGATCGAATAATATAATACCTAATGCTCCTACGAAGACGTTGTTACAGTACATTATACAATAGGGGTATTCATGATGTTGTGTTAAATGTTATATGTTTTACCATGTTAAATGTTATAACTATAGGATTGTGAGCAGCCCTATTTGAAGTCATGTTAAACGTTAAATGCATAAGAGTCCCTAGCGGATTTTCTCAGCAACTTGTTGTATAAGCCTTTATGTTTATAACCTTCCTTCTAGACCCTCATGTTATTGTTTACTTCAGTTTTGATTTAAGTAATTAATTAAAACATGCCTAGAGTGAGTGAAAAGTGGAATTTGTGTGAAAGTTTAGCTTATGAGTGTCTTATTGATCTTCAAACTTGTGAAGAAGAGAATGAAGATGAGCTAATTGACAACTCGTCGTTCGTAGGAGTATTTATGTCGTTAGTAGTTAGTAATTGATATTTTCCAAAATAAATCGACAAAATATTGGTTTATGTTATTTGGAACAAATGACAAAATATTGGTTTTTTGTTATTTGGAACAAAAAATATTGCTTTTTTGAAAAATTGCATCTCAGTAAATATTGAACGTAAAGTTCTTTGAGGGCTCATATTTTTGAAAATCACTCTACTTTAAATATTATATATTTTTTTTCGTAGGTAGTTGACTTTAAGCTCCGAATGAAAAATTAATTTTTAAAACAGCTTCCATTTCCCCCCCCCCCCTCCAAGTATACTTTACAGTTTTAACTATTAACTATATAAGTTTTCACTAAAATTATCAAAAAATTAGGAGAAATAACTTTGATTCTTTTTCTCCTCTTGGACTATTACTTGCACTTTCTTCCCCTTCCAGGACAATATCATCTGGTCCAGAGAGAAAAGGAAAGAATATAAAAGCTGTTTTAAATAAAGCAATCATGTTAGAACAGTGCACATAGATTGGAGGGTAGTATAAGGTATGGGGCTACCGGGTGCAGTTTGGGGTGTCCTCTGCCCTTCATACAACTTTCCACCCCTTGGAACAGTTACAACTCCCGCTGGCCCTGTCTTCGGACCAACTTCAACTTTTTTTATTTCCTTCTAGAGAGGGTTTTATTGTCTCATGTTTACATCTCGGACACGTCTCTAACCTAACGCCAACTTGTTACGTTAACACTTTTAATTATTTCAGCAGTATTCAAGCAGTATCCATTAAATCGAAATCCCGTGTGCTTAATCTTTTAAGAAAGGGGTTTTTGTGCCTCTAAAATCATAATAACATGGTCTTATCCTTTATTTATATAGTTTGTGATAGTAAAAATGAAAAATAAAATATCGGTTCGAAAAATGAATTGTATGACCATTCAAATATTTATCTATAACGTCTAATCTAATGTAATCGACCGATTTGAAAAGTTTTTTTTTTATTTAATATCTTTATTGAAATTTACAACTGTACATTATAATACATTCAGTAAATTTGATCTCAGTTATAATGGAGTGATACAGGCGTTTAGAGAAACTACCCATTGGTAGCACTCTAATGACGTTTTTTCATTAGCAGGTCTCGTGGCCATCTTCATTTCAGGCGCCTCGGAGGATTGTCAAGAATGGAAGAGGAAGCAAGGTTAGAAACTAGTGGATTTGGGTGGTTAGGGAATTTATAATAAAAAGAATGATATCTGGTTCGGGCCAGATCGGTTATATATGGAGCATTAAGGTCTATATGTATGATTTTATTGACAAAGTAAGGAGCATTGAGGATTTTGAAGGTTTAGTGGAGCCCCAAACTCAACTCTGTATGCCCAGCCTTATTACTGTCATGTAGATCAGTCTTTTTTAATGAATTAGAAGTTAGAC
This sequence comes from Halyomorpha halys, assembly GCF_000696795.3. Taxonomy (NCBI): domain Eukaryota; kingdom Metazoa; phylum Arthropoda; class Insecta; order Hemiptera; family Pentatomidae; genus Halyomorpha; species Halyomorpha halys. The sequence continues at coordinate 597,765 of NW_027114585.1, forward strand.
AGGGGTAAGAGCAACATTATTAAAAGAAACTGTAGGGCAGTCAGTAGGTTTACGATGAAGGGTAAAGGGGATTTGATAGGATTTATTTTAATCCTCCAATTACCATTCTTCCAGGACTGTAATATGGGATTGGAGAGTTTGGGGATGCAATTAAAGGGTTGATTTGAAAGATTAAACTTAATTTTGCAAAAGTAAACGGTAACAAATAAAACAAACATTAGTGTAACATTTCATAATAAAAATCTTGATTAAATTATGGCTCGGAATTTCGTGACTGAACTCATTTTTTCACCATCCTCAGACCCAGAGAAATAAGACAATATGTGTTTTGCACATGCAAACAAAACATTTTCTCTTTCCCTCGCCTCCCCCCCCCCTCCCGTGGATCTTTTATACACTTTATTCCCTAATATTGATATACTTCCAATATTTTGAGTCATATATTCAACTAAAAACGTTTCATCAAAATCAGATATCCTCTTGTTGTAAATAGAAAAAAACGCATCTCAAATCTTACAAGCAAATACTCAATCAGATAAGCAGCCAATTAGTAGTAAATAATGTAAAAATACCACAATCATTTTAACAACGATGAAAACAATATTAATTTGTTTAATTATATGTCTTATACTTTATTTACCTTAATTAATGCCCAAAGGTTAAAAAACTTAGAACAAAAATATAATGTTTTCAACACATATATTCATTCTATTTCTGGACATTGTTGGTTCCAAAATTAGTATATTTAATATGTTAAAACCATCAACATAATAATAATTTTCACATCATTGATTGTTATAATTATTTTTTATTTTGTAATTTTATATATGCCTTTTGGCATGTAGTGTATTTTTTTTGTATTAATTAATTAAGTGTAACAAAATAAATTAACGGAAAAACTAAATTAATGTCGAATGATATTGTGACAAATTATTTTTAAAATCCAATATTTATTTTTAATTTTTTTTTTTTTAAGATCTGAGACAATAATAGTAAAATAAAAAAATGTTAATAAAATTTCATTTTCTTTCATAAGAGTTTTATTCACTCTTGTGCGAAGAATATAAAAAATTAATTTATATATTTTATTAAAGAAGTAAATAAAATAACTAAATAAACAAAACATACACTAATCGCTAAGAATGTTTGTTTATTAATATAGTATTATATTTTAAGAGGCATTAAATAAAACAGAATTCACTGTTAGTTATAAGATGTGCACATTTAATGTCAGCAAATATTAGTTTCTTAAAAGAGTAACGAATTCATTGCTATATTTGAAAAATTATAATCCAATTAACAAAAAAATTTTTTATTTGATATGAAAAATTATTTATTTTAATTTTTTTTTAATCAGTGATTTTTATTTAGCATGTGTTGGAAAAATTTTGGCAATCTTCTGAAATAAAATTTCATGCATAGCAGTTCTTCCATACAAGAATGAGAAAACTTCATTCTCTGAAGGCAAGGTAAATATGCAAAGGTAAATATTGTATACAGGTGCAAATGTATATTTATTTTATTTTTATTTCAATTCAATTTTCTTCATCTTGTTTATAAATTATTTTGTTATTCTTTAATCAGCTTTATTTTATTATATTGATTTATATTTTTATTTTATTTAATTTTCAGAATACTATATTATTTACATTTTTCTTCTCTTTTTTTCCCTGTATATATGGTACGAATGAACAATCAGAACACTAATAGTTATTGCCCCTTATTTTGGCAAATTTTATTATTACTCTTCAATAAAAACATATTTCTAACTTACCCTAAAAAAAATTCATAGCAGGTATCTATTAATAATTTTTATAATCAAAATTATTTTGAATTATTGTTATTGTGAAATTTGTTGAAAAAAAATTAAAACAATTTTGGATTTTAACAGATAAGGTTATAAAAGAAAAAATCATTAAACACAAGCCAAAACCAATAGCAATTGGAATTCTTGCTATGATTGCAGCAAGAAATTAACTGGAGACATTATAGAGGGTAATTTAGTATCAGTGCCGAGTGCATTTAGAACAGAGTCAACTGAAGAACAATATATAATAAATGAGAGGACAGGAGAGGTGATAATTGAATCAGGAGAGCGGAGGTAAGAGAAACATCTCCGAGTGTTGATGAAACATCATTAGTCTCAGGCAGTCTGCTGGGATTTGCATAGGAAGCCCATTTACTTGAGAAGCATCCCCCTTCTTACTCCTTACTTCCCCAACAGTACCCTCTCCGCCAATATCTCACATGATCACCGTTTAACTGACTTCATCGGCCATTACTATAATTATTATATGAAAACAAATTAATTTTTATGAATTGAATAAATAAAGAATTTGGATGAAGGTATTCTTGATAAGCAGATATATTTAGATATTATCCAAGTATGTATTGCTCTTCCTCATGCATAATATGGCTTATAACAGTACAATCCCAATTCATTTATTAATTTTTAATATTGAGTAATATGTGTGGATTAAAACAGAAAATAAGTAATTAAAAATAAAAGAAGTACTAAATAATCTAAAATGATTTCAACATACTCAGTTGTTTATGAATATAACTAAAGCACATTTCAGTTATCTAAATATAACTTAAGTTTGTCTTATTGACTAAACTTGACACGGCACTTTAATGTATAAAAAAGTACTTAAAGTCACATAATTTTTAGTCCAATGACTACCAATTTTAATTATTCTTGATGTTTGTTATTATTTACTTCATTTTCATTTTTACCCTTTATATTTACTACTTCATATTTCTTATTATATTTATGTATTTTCTTTAAACTTCGGTACGTTACGTTTATTTTTTATTTCATTCGTTGTTCTATAATTTATGTATCTCTAAATATGTATCAAAATATATCTAAACCAGTAAGTTTCTAAAAATACCATAGGAATCAAGCATAGGGAATGTACATAAAATCAATGAACTGAACTCTTACAGGAACACTAAGTTAGAAAAGGAGCAAAATAGCAATAATACAAATCTGTATATAAAAAAACTACAAGATATTATTTCTAAGTTATATATCTTTGTCTTCTGATTCCAAAATTGACATGCATTTTCCCCATACATACAGTTTTTAAGCAAAAATTTTTTTTTGTTTTGTTTTCTATAATTTTTCTTAAAGCTTTTAACATAATATAACCGGGAAAAATACTAAAACAATATTTTTTTTTATTACTACAGTAGGACAGATATATTTCTTAATGCTAGCTTAAGCCCATGGCCTTCATGATCTATATAAAAAAAAAAAAGTCATGCTCCAATACATAGAATACTGCAGTTAATAGCTATTATATTGAGAATGCAAGAACATTTAGAAAACAATTGCTGTAATAAATCTTTTTTTCAGTTTATAAGTTGAAATCTATGAGAAAAAGTATTAAGAATGTTTATAAGGATATTAAAAATAAGAAATAAGGCCCTGAGAAAAAAATGGCTTCAGTAAAAACAACACCAGGGGCTAAGCCGAATTAAAATAAATTATTACAAATACTTCTAGGAATTATACACTTGAAAATAGATCTTAAGATTGTGACTGGGGAGAAGATCAGCTTGCTATGATTGATTTGTTATTTATATGTTTCAAATAAGACTTTTGAAAATAGTCAATGGAAAAGGTTGAAGGTATTATAGAAATGTGGAATATGTGAATATATACTTTGTCTGCAGTTACTGAGATATAAGATATAAACACAAAAAAATCCCACACAGCAATCATGCCTGGATGAGATGAACCAACATAAATTAAGAAACATAATTAAATGAAAACATAAATTAATAGTTTAGTCACTCACCAGGAGAAGTTTCAATTATTTCAAATTCGCTGGCTCCATAGGTTACGCTGATCTCCAGATCAACATAAAAGGAACCTACAAGAGCATTCCATTCTTCATCTGTCACAGCTGTGAACCTAAAATTTAATAATACAATTAGACATATTTAACACTAGCAAGATTATAACCCTGTTATCTGGCATCGATACTTTCAGGAATCCTAAAAGTGACCTTATCATTAAATTTGTTTATTTTGTACAAATATGAGTGTATTTCATCAACAATGGTAATTTATCTACTCACGAGTAATCTGCGTTACCATAAAAAGTATTGTGTATAAATACTTTTCCAAAAAAAAGTAATTGTTCATTATTCCATGACCTTCTTTTATTATTAGAGTAGTTTTGTTTTTAAATTATTTGTTAACAAATCACCAGTATTAACATTTTTTTTTTAACTTGAGGCTCTAACTAGGTGACTTATGATGGACTGAAATTTTCATTAACTTTACCTCAGTAAAATTGGTAATAGTGAATATAAAAACAAAACAGAACTAAGAAAAAAATATGTTTTATTTTTTTCACGTTTAGTAACACACAGTATTTAAATAATACACAAAATTATGAAAAATTCATAATCACCACAACGACCAAGTAAATTATTTTTATTTTCTGACGAAAAAAGAGAAACACTTTTACTATATTTTTACATCATGTAATAAGAGAAAAAAGTATAAACTCACAACTATAACTTTTTGAGTGAATATTATAAACTTAATCATACCATTAATATAGGTAAAAATGTATTCAAATTTTTCTTGAAAACTTTAATTAAACTCGCAATGTCAGTGTAGAATTAAATGATCTTTGACATAATCTAGGTCATATCCCCATTGTAATATTCTGACAAGGTTTAAATAACGAATTTTTAAAAAATCTCCCTCTAAAATACACTTTTTTTTATTTGAGTTAAATTGTATACAATTTAATTTTTTGATTAAGTGTTAAATTGTATACAATTTAATTTTTTTATTTGAGTTAAATTGTATACAATTTAATTTTTTAATTTGAGTTAAATTGTATACAATTTAATTTTTTTATTTGAGTTAATTGTATACAATTTAATTTTTTTATTTGAGTTAAATTGTATACAATTTAATTTTTTTATTTGAGTTAAATTGTATACAATTTAATTTTTTTATTTGCGTTAATTATATACAATTTAATTTTTTTATTTGAGTTAAACTGTATACAAATTAATTTTTTTATTTGAGTTAAATTGTATACAATTTATTTTTTATATTTGAATTAAATTGTATACAATTTAACAGAAATTAAAAAAAAAAAAAAAGGGGGGGATATTTTAGAGGGATTTTTTTTTTTTAAAATTCGTTATTTAAGCGTTGTCAGAATATTACAATGGGGATATGACCTAGATTATATCAAAGATCATTTAATTCTACACTGACATAGCGAGTTTAACCAAAGTTTTCCATGAAAATTTTGAATACATTTTTACCTATATTAACGGCATGATTAAGTATATACAATTTAACTCGAGAAAAAAAGGGTATTTAGAGAGAATTTTTTTTAAAAATTTGTTATTTAAGCTTGTCAGAATAATACAATGGGATAAGACCTAGGTTATATCAAAGATCATTTAATTCTACACTGACATTGCGAGTATAATCAAAGTTTTCCATTAAAATTTTTACCTATATTAACGGTATGATTAGGTTTATACAATTTAACTCAAGAAAAAAAAGGGTATTTTAGACAGAATTTTTTTTAAAAATTCGTTATTTAAGCTTGTCAGAAAAATACAATGGGATAAGACCTAGGTTATATCAAAGATCATTTAATTCTACACTGACATTGCGAGTTTAATCAAAATCATAAAAATGGATTTGGGTTAACCGAAAAAATCTATACTATACAGTTGCACTTCCAGTCAATCGACTTGATCGAAAAGTTTGCTGTCCTATCCCAAGCATATATCAACCTTAAATATATAATTTCGTTACCGAAAGACTTTTTGTTTTAAGTAAGGCTGACCACTAGAGTGGGCAGACATAAGTTATGTCATGGATACGATATTATTTATCAATGGTTCGTATCCAGAGTAATTTTAGCTATTAGTTTAAACTATAGCTAATGTTTGCCCACTCTTTTTTAGAAACGAAATCTCGAATTTGAAATATACTACGAACGTAATACTTTTTCTTACTATACATGGATTTACCCGCTTACAATTGTATACTTAGTTGTATCTAAACTTAATTGCAAGCCGATTTCTACTGCTTCTCTTATTAGAGTCTTTGCATGTCATCTTGGTTACTTCCTAGGACCGAAATATGTCGTCGCGTAAGGTGGGATTTCATGTTACATTCCGTCATGTAACATAAAATGTACACCCTCCCTCATCCACTTTCGCGTGAAGTTCGTCTAGTCTAATCACTTTTTCCAGGGCTAAGTTGAACCGCATTGGCGAGAGTCCATCCCCCTGTCTCAGACCTGTTCTGACTTCAGATACTTCGCCTTGCATTTAGAATCATTTGTACACGCTTTTGTTTTGATCTGCCAAAGACATTCTTTGTCTACGGAATCGTAGGCTGTTTTAAAATCGACAAAAGGCAGTGCAATTCTTGATCTACTTCTCATCGTTTTTCTAGTATGATTTTAGGATGAAGATTTGGTCTAACGTGCCCTTTCTAATCTGAACCCAACCCTACTTGGTGGTCGCCTGTTATATTCTGGTCATACCAAAATATCCGATTTAGCAGGATAATGAAGAGAATAATGGAAGAAAAATGCACAAATAATTCAATTAGAGCATTTAAATAATTAAAATTTTAATTACATTAACAAATACAAGAAAGCATTGACAAAATATTATACAGCTGTTAGTCTCTTATTAGTAATTTATTGAATTAATTCTTAATTAACTTCTTTCCAGATAACATTATACTAAGGATAGAACTTTATGATAAAAAAAAAAAAAGACTTGCAATACTATAAATGATCGGATAAAATTTATAATTTTTTTTTTAAATAATAATTGAAAATAAATCTGACCGAATTTAGGAATAGATAATTGATAAACTAATGAGCGAAGTTGCCCTCAGATTAATGACTATATAATGAGAGATGAAGGCAGATGGTCGGTAGCCCTAGATGTGATGATACAGTATTAATTGTGCAACATGCTCCAGCAAACCCAAAGCCTGAAGCCCCCCCTTCCTGGAGCATGGAACTGGATACAGCCGAGTGCTGTAAAAACAGTTGAGCCCTTGATGCGCACCACAACACTTTGCCTAACTTTGTCATTTACATAATGACTCCGACAGGGCCATCTTCCCTCCCTCAACACCCATTACCACAAATAATAAATCATTTTTAATATTATGCAAGGATCTAATTACAAACACAATTTTATCAACATTAAGAGATACTTATGTACATTAAAAATATTTATAAGCTGTAACGGGCAACAATCATAATAGATACAAGAGCATCTCCTATGTTGAAATAACAAATAGATTAAAATTAGAAGATTTGAATTAAAATTAGAAATTTTTAATATAAAAATCTGGTGCAGTAAGCATATTAAACATGTTTCTCTATCATCCTATTTATGTATGTTTCAAAACAGATATTTCTTTATTATTTAGGCAATATATTTAAAATACATTAAGGGAAAGTAATATCTACCTATTGTCATAACAACCATGGAAACAAAAGAAAACTCTTATATTATCATTATTTTCATTTCTTATATTTATCCACTTTGTGGCAGATTTTTTCCCCCGCCAATGTTCACCTAAACCTAAACGTACACAACTCATAACAATTTTACTCACATCCAGCGTTATTGTCCTGGTGCTAGCAATTTTTACAAGAGTAAGTCAATATTTATGCGAAATTTAGTTATATTTTTCTTTATGTTAGTAGCACTCTCATTTTGCGTTGATGACACATGCTTGGTTTATTTGTTGTTATGTCTACGCAAGTTTCAACCTGTTTTGCCACAATTGAGTGTCTGCGACTGGATTGAAAAATTCAAATATGGTCGCACAAGTGTTACGCATGATGAAGGAGCCGGACGTTTACCACCACAAATGAAGAAAACATTGAGCGTTCACGCGAAATGGTCCTCACAGACAGACGAGTAACTATTGACGAAGTGGCACATCGTCTACAAATTAGTCACGGTTCTGCTTATGAAATCATCAACAGATTTGGGTTTCATAAAGTTCGTGCAAGATGAGTACTAAAACAACTCACACAGTTTCATAAACAAACGCGCTTGGACACCTGCCAAAAACATTTGGATCGCTATGGTAACGAACGGGACAACTTCTTAGACAGAATTATTACTATGACGAAACATAGATCCGTTACAGTGAGATGCATACTGCCAAGCTAAAGCTATTCGAAGCAAACACTGAGGACTGCTGTCAAAAGGTGTGTTGTTGCACGACAATGCCTCTTCGCACACTGCTAGAATGCTCCATAAACTTATTTTTTAAATACTGGCATATCCTCCATAGAGTCCCGATCTTGCCCCTTCTGACTATTACTTGTTTGATCCACTCAAGAGGGCATTAAGGGGCCGTCGATTTACCTCGGACGAAGAAATGAAAGAAGCGGTTCATCCCTGGCTCCCAGCTCAGTGGAAAACCTTCTATTATGAGAGCATCATGAAGCTTGTACAACGATGGACCAAGTGCGTTGAGAAGCAAGGGGACTATGTTGAAAAATGATGTACTTGTAAGTATCCTATTTTATTACAATAAAACTATAGTGCGGATAATTACTGACTTACCCTCGTAAATTACCGAAGGATATAAAATATCCCATTAGTTAGTTTAAAAAAAAATTAACTGGCAGTTTCTCAGGGCTATTTGGGCGTGTACAATTACTGTCGTCGGATTGTCGTTTTTTGAGGCACAGAAATCATTAAATCAGTGAGTGAGGTATCCCGGACGCATAGCTTGGTTTTATTATAAGAGATAGATTTTTATTTTTTAGGAACAAAAATTATATATGTAAATAATCACATGAATACCATTTTTAAAATAAGGAAATATTCCCGAGATAATCCACCATAAAAACCTTCTAAGAATTAATAAATTGAGGAAGGTTATACACAACTTTGATAGAAAGCGTGTAGTAGCTCCCGTGTTGATTGAGGCATCAAGCAATAATGAAACCACAGAGGTAGAAGGTCTGAAGAAACTAAACAATTTTATAAAATCATAAAAGCCGTGGAAAATAAAATATATAAAGAAAGAGAAGAGTAGATACGGGAGACATGTTATTTAGAGAAAGGTGACGAAGAGGGAGGGAGGTAGAAGTTCATTAGAAATTGCATTAGACAAAGAATGTGGCGGCAATGAGTAGCTACGTTCTCTGCCTCCTGTCTACCCACCTCATTCAGCTACCGAATTAATTACCAAACATTAATTAACTTTTAAACTATTCCCCCACGCAAAGTTAAAATCTGCGACAATTAACTAGGTACCAATTTACCTATATCTTCCCGTACAGGTTCCTCTGCCGATCGATCAATATACTCGTATGCGCATTGATACCACAAAGCACTAAATGAATAGACAACAGCATAAATATGTACATTACTAGGGGTATTCATGATCTTTGGTTTAACATGTTAAAGCGTGTTAAATGGAAAAACTCATGTTAAATCGAAAAAAATTGCCTTCTTTTACCGTGGTAAAACGAAATAACATTTAACATGGCTGAGAGTCTGTTACTTGGTCTGTTAAATGGATAATGACGTCACACAATAGACCAGTTGAGATCGCCGCCATTTTTGTTGTTGTGACAGCTCAGTTCTTTCGTGTGTTTGTGGTATTCATATCCCTGTTATTAAACCAGAATGGATAATTTTAATGATACATTTGAGAAAAAAAAAACAATGGAATTTCATTCTACTATCTGAAAATTTGTAAACGCTCGCCAGATAAAAATCTCACTATATGAACCATGTAATTATTCTTAGGAGACATATGTCTCAGAATAAAGTTATTTTTTCATTTCATTTCATAAGCTAAACTTTCATACAAATTCCACTTTTCACTCACTCTAGGCATCTTGTAATTAATTACTTAAATCAAAACTGAAGTAAACAATAACATGAAGGTCTAGAAGGAAGGTTATAAACATAAAGGCTTATAAAACAAGTTGCTGAGAAAATCCGCTAGGGGCTCTTATGCATTTAACGTTTAACATGACTTCAAATAGGGCTGCTCACAATCTTATAGTTATAACATTTAACATTTAACACAACATCATGAATACCCCTACTACTGGCATTATAATCTTTAGTCTAACATTTTAAAGCTTGTTAAATGGAAAAACTCACGTTAAATGCAGAAATATTTCCTTCTTTTACCATGTTAAAACAATATAACAACATATAACATGGTTGAGAGTCTTACTAGGTCTGTTAAATATAGAATGACATCACGCAACAGACCAGCTGAGCTCTACACCGTATTTGTTTTCACAGTAACAACCAATGTAGTATTATACACATTACTTGCTCGTAGTTTGCGTTTTGATTGTGTTAGTATTGTTTTGGATGTTTTTATTACTAATAAAGCAATGGATGACAATATTAATAATAATGCAATAACAGTAATCAATTAGCTCATCTTGATTCTCTTCCTCACAAGTTGGATCAACAAGACACTCATTGGCTAATATTTCACAAAACTTCCACCACTTTAGGCATGTTTTAATAATTACTTAAATCAAAACTTGGAAGTAAACAATAAGATGAAGTTTTGGAAGGAAAGGTTATAAAACAAGTTGCTCAGAAAATCCGCTAGGAGCTCTTATGCATTTAACATGGACTTTAAATAGAGCTGCTCACAATCCTATACTTATAACATGTTAAATTTAACACATCATGGAGAACCCTATTATTCTAGATATAAAATGAAAAATCACCCAACAATTCTGATCCCATTTCTAAAACTGAAATTGGAAAACTGATTTCTTTGAATGAAGTTTATAAGCTATTTTCAGTATAAAACATCTCTGAGTAATGTTTTACCATAAGTTTCGTACTTTGAGGTAGGTTCTCAAATCTCAATATTCCGAACTTTACAGAACAATAAAAAAAAACATATTCAGGTACTCAAATTATTAGAGTAATGCCGGCTTAGCAAATTTTTGTAACGTATGATATGTGAAAGGACAAATGATCAAAGGAGACATTCACACACGAATCCTTTTGAAGAAATTACCAAAATTAGATACTCCTGCAATGGATTCTGACGACGAACTAGCTAATACCACCTTCACAGTCTTCTATCAGTCTAATACAAATCAATTCCGAATGTTAAAACCTTAAATAGATTAACAGTCCAAGCTTCCAACCGATTGCAAAAGACTGATCTTTACATGAGTATAGAAAGGCCTTTTACACTTATGGAACTGAGCTTTGGATCTCCACTAAACAATCGAATTCCTCTCATATCCAATCCTTAATCTTTCTTAATATCCTCAATGCCCCTTTGTCAATAAAAACAAAAAATCTCAACGTTCCATATGTACTCGATCTATCCCGAACCAGAATTCAATCCTTCCATAAACTCCTTTACCACTCAAACCCACTAATTTCTAACTTTGCGTCCTCTTCCATTCCTGATAATCCTCCGGGGCGTCCAAAAGATGGCCTCGAAATCTTTCATAGGTTATTTATTTCTATATATGATGTTCGCAGTATGAGCAATATAAACTTTTATTCCATCTTCAAGCAGTTACTATAACTTTTAATGCACTATTAATGAGCAAAGAGTCAAGGATTTCGACATCCAAGATACAGTAATCTTCAGAACTTGGAAGTAACACCAAATATTCCTTAAAACTTAGAAAAGAGCTAAAGGCTTATCTTCCAAATATTAATTCTGATATATGGCATATTCTTTCTACTGGAATAATTTATATTCATCGTATCAATTCATACATGGACCGTTTTTATTTTTAATTTTACTTTATATGTAAAAATTGAATTAAGAATTATATGTCCGTCATTAAATTTTGTATATTTTTATAACGTTGACATAAGGTCTGACTTAAAAACCACTTCTGACTCTCCGGAACTGTACGGAGTAGGCACTGTAGAGGTTTTGGGAGCGAAAAACTGATACTGCACATGCTCAGTACAATTTCGGACAGTCAAAATTGGTTGCTGGAACAGATCTTTAGCAACATAAAGAACAAGTGATACTGTTAAAAAACAAAAGCGTTGGTTACTGCTAGAAGAGTATTTAATGCTCATTAGCCATGATGGATTCCACAAAATCTATACAATGAATCAAACATGGAGAAGCATAACAAATATCCTATCCAGAAAAATATATTACGCCTCAAATAAAATATCATAGATACAATACTTACATCGTAGCATCTTCTTCCGAAGCCGGGTCGTACATGAGGAGCCCATGTACACATACCAGAGTATTGTTCCTCAGACTATACAACGGAGGAGAGCGTCCGTTCTCTCTAAAAAAAAAAAAAAAGGATTAGTTAATTACTATATTTTATAGGTAATATTATTTGATCTATACAAAAAAATATATTGAGAATATTTGCCTATATATCATAACACCCTGATGAAGGTCTGAAAATCAGGTCGAAACGTCGGCAAAAATAAATGAGTTTTTGTTAATTTGTCTTTTTCTGCTGACCGCACCCACACTATCTTCACTTAAATAAAAAATAAAACATTTCCTGCTCAAACCAAACCATACCCAAACATTTTTTTGTTGATTCTACATTTTAAAAAAATTACAAATATCCAATCGATTTAGGCAATGGCATTTGGGAGATAAAAAAAAAATTAAAACATCCTTAAACTGCTTTATTCACTTGGTTCAATTTGATTATACAACTAGAAGGCGCCGTCCCTGCCTACGGCTTACCCCGACGGATTGAACCATCGAGGAGGTCGTGGACTGAGGGCCATCGGTCACAATCAATCCAGGCTCGCCCCCCCCCCCTCAAAGCACCCTCCTCTACTAATTTGTTCCTTAGCTTAGCTCAACTGCCTCACTTAGTTTAGATGTTACGGATCGGCAGAAAAGTCTTTCACTGTAAATTGATTATATATGTATATCAAAACGATTAAAAATGGCACTGAGTTTAGAGATCTAGGTATTCGGAGGAATGCATTCGAGAGCGCAGAAAAGTTTAATCGTCTCGGCTCTTCTTAATCTTTAGTATTAGTACAAGATTCCGATGCATTGGATCCATATCATACAACAAATAACTGCAAATAATTTTTTTTTTTTTTTAATAATTTATTTATTGATATTTACAACTGTATACACATATATACAACAAGTAAATTTGCTGTAGGTGACATAACATGATAAAAACATGTGGAGAATCTACCCACTGATAGAACTCCAATAACATTTCTAGAGGAGAAGATCTCGAGGCCATCTTCGCAAATAATTTTTAAAATTAAAAAATGAATTTCTGGCGGTTCTAAAACTCTTACTAATTAAGTAATTAAATCAATTAAGTTACGAATTAGGTCTCAGAGTGGGTCCAAGACATACTTTTATGATATAAGAAATTAAACAGCAATAAATTCTGCATCGGGCATTCTATGTCTTTTACAATACACACCTGCTCTGCTTTTTCGCGTTTTTTCTCGTTTAGTTATACATAAAATTCTTTAATATTTTTTATTTATGCATTGATTGTTTGTATGAAAGATTGCTAATTAGAGGTGCTTTATAAGATATTTGAAAGATTCGTAATGTTTTAGCCATGTCATACTATTTCAATGAGGATAAAACCTACCTGAAATTAAAGTACATTGATATATTGAGTTCAACCAAAATTGTTAGTACAGACAATTTTATGGAAAATGCTTAAATATCTAATTTCAGTTTCGTTTTTAAGCTAGGCTGACCGCAAAAACACAAACCATTTTGCAAGACTTGGTTTTGGACTTAATGGACCTCAAAATCTTGTATTTCCGTAGAAAATTGGAATTCGAAATTTTTAACGATCGCAATACTTCGGTAAGTGAAGTTGCAAATACTTCGAGGAGAAAGGTTAGTTTATTTTAATGTATCATTCCTTCCTCTAAGCCCGACTAAACACCCCTTACTCTGGTATGTCCCCCATTCCCTGTTCCCCTAAACATTAAATAGTTCAATTTGGATTCGTTAAGTCGTTCCTCCTGAATATGCAGACTATGCCTGCAGTTTTTTCTACTTTCCTCTTGTTCCTTTTTTTTATTTATTCTTTTTTTTTAATCCTACTCCCCCGCGACATTTCCTTGGTTGCCCTAATTGGTCCTTGTTCAGAAGACCCCTAACCGCCAAGTTGACGTCCCCCTACTATGACGCCGTTAATTTTTTCTCCACTACCTGCCGGAAGATATGTGTCGCGGGGCTTAGCCAAGGGCTTTTTCCTGGTTAATGCCCTTCATTTGCAGTCGTCCCCCGGGATCTCCGGCGAGGACCCGCCTGCTGTTTTTCCCCCCGACGGCTTTAATTAAGCTGTCTTACTCCCCGACCGCAGTGTAAACGGATCCTTCGGGATAATCCCTTGGATCAGGGTCGTGGTCCTTGTCAGGTGTCTCTTGGACAAATGCCGTCGCTATAAATTATCTCCGCTACAAGATTCATTTCGTCCTGTGAAGCTGGTTATGATTGCGTACACTAATTTGATCCATATTGGTTATCAGAAATCAAGATAAATATAAAACCTATCTCCACGAAGCGTTTTTAGTTTCACATACCAATGTATGGAATATAAAGTATTTCGATAGTGAAAAATTTCAAATTCCAATTTTTTAAGGAAATACACGTTTTTTGCACAAGGTCCCTTAGATAAATTTTGACAATTTTCGAAATCTCTCAACTGGAACAACCCTGATGAAGCTCTACAAAGTGGGGCGGAACGTCGTCAAATAATTAGTTGTTATTATTTGTTTTCTTTTGACCGTACCCCCGACCATCTTCTTCATAAATTCAAGATAAATCTATTTCCGAGAAATGAAAATTCAGCAAAAAGAGAGCTATTTTTTTTTTATCTTCTGAAACCTTTTAGTATCGAAATCTTACTCCTTAATTTTAATCATTTCGGTATACCATTAATCCTTAGGGTTTTTTCTTCCTTCATACTCACTTCCCCCTCCTCCCGACTTCCCACCAATAAACGGAGACAATATTACTACGTAATTTTAACAGAGAATCGTATTTTTAATGTCCTTAGGCAACAGAAGGATTAGATTGTACATTATACACATATGTATATATACATTAATTCATTTACTATAATTACTGATAGGATCCTCTCTTAGGGCAGTTGAGACTTAGGCCCGACTTCCGATCCTCCCTATGACAGGACATCCCCTCGGAAGATTATGCTGTCCTGCCGTAGTGTTCTTGGTTAACATGGGTCTGACAGGGATCTTCTGAGTTATTGATAGCTAGTCCTTTTCAAATCAGTTCAAACCATTTCTATTCTGATTCCGTTATATCTATCTGGTTGGATGTATCTATTTTGTTATCTGTATCGCTCAATTTCATATCACTGTTCATCGACTTTGGCTTGTTTACTTTTGCAGCGATGAAGATCAAGTAACTTTAATTATTACCTCTCTTTAATTATTGGTTAGTTTGTTACTTCCACTCACCTATATAGAACTAATTTTCACAAAATGGTGAGTATGTGTGTATTTTTTTTTTAATTATTTATTTAATGTAATTTACAACTGTACAAAATAATACAAAATGTAAATATGTAGTATGTTTCATATACGCTTGAAAATCTTGGGAAGGAACCACCCATTGGTGGTACTTCAAACATTAATTTAAATTAGAAGGTCCCGTGGCCATCTTCTTTTCAGACGCCTCGGAGGATTATCAGGGATTGTTAAGGATGAAACATTAAGAATTAATGGGTTAGGATGGTTAAGGAGTTTGGAATGAAAAGACCCATATCTGTTTTTGGGCCAATTCTGCAACGAATGGGATGTTAAAGTCTTTGTAAATGAGTTTATTTGTAACGTAATAAGGAGCATCAAGGGTTTTACGTAGGATTTTGGATTGTAACGATTGGATGCGGGAAGAATTTGATGGTTTGGTGGAGCCCCAGAGCTCAATTCCATATGTCCAAATTGGTCTGATTATTGTAGTGTATACTAAGTGTGTATTTTGAAACTTTTTTTAAAAAATTAAAAATTTGTTTACGGTATCTTATTTTTGCTCAGACCTTTTAAAGCTGTTTTTTCCATTTTGGATTTTTTCATGTATTTATTTTGACAGTTTTTATTACATAAAAATTCCACTCCTGATCATCAGATACTTGATGTCACGACACACTATTTTTAATACATATCGGACTAGCCTACAAATATGAGATCTCATCAGTCGATGGCGTCTAGTTTCATGATATTGATAATGTCAAAACATAATATTTTTTGTATTTACTTAACCATCGATATATTAATACAATAAGGACTTCACGAAATATTCTGAAATATGAAAGTTAAGAGCTCACAGCAGATATTTCAATACAACAAAGCATCATCGCAAAAGTGAACTCCCCATATTCTCATCAAACTCGGTCCCATCCATCAAAAGGAGATAAATACAAAAAGCAGGGAGGATCTGCCAAAGAGCTAATATCCTTTTCATTGTAGCAGTCTGTAGCAGAACTGATTAGCATCCTTATTGCGGGCACTGTCACACTGTCACCGTATCAACCCTTAACGAGCCTTCATTAATCCATCTATTATCGGATCCTCTTTTAATTACACTTCCATCAGTCAGTGACAATCCGTTACCGCTCAAATCAGGGCCATTGTAATAATCGAGATTTAATTGATACGTATAGGAGTCGATTGTGGTGACAGGCCCATTCCAGTTCACTATTTTTTCAATGCAAATTCGATAACAGAACGAGAAGGAAAACGATAAAAGTTGAAATGCTCAACTGAAGAGCTATGCTGCACTTCCTAATACTTTGTTTATGACTCTAACAAAGAACTTGTAATTATTAAACTCTCTGTTGAGGTAATTGTTTCTCAACAATTTAGAAATAAAGATTGCAAATGATAAAAAAAAAAAACGAAACTATATCAATTTATTTTGCTCTAAATAATGTTTATTTCAAACAAAATCAGAAGAAAACTAACAAACAAAACTGATTTTGCTTTTTATTCATTGGTTGTCAAGAAGAGGGTTTGGAGAATTTTGGAGCATTGTAGGGCATAAGCGGGAGAGTATTTTATAATAATTATCATCAAACATTTTTTATTACCAGAGACATAGATACGCCTGAGACTGCGTACCCAACTGACGTAAGGTAAGAGATGGACATAGCATAAGAGGGACAGGGCTTACGATATCCGGATCGACAGGACTATTACTAATGACTCTCGCTGGAGGCAGAAGAAGTGGAGGGTGTAACCATCATTAGCCCCCTCCTCCCCATCCATCACCCTCCCCTGACCCGCAATTATAGGCCTTATCTGGTCCAAGAGGGAGGGGGAGATCTCTTCTCCTATCTCCTTCGCTCGTGTCAAAACACAATGGATCCGCGATAAATCTCAACCCATTCTTTGTGTCCTCTGTCCTCTTCAGGGGGTCTTCTTCCATCTCTGCACTCCTTCGGCGTGTCTTCATCCTTCAGGGTAAGGAGTCCCGGGTCTGGTATGAAGCCTCTTCCACTTAATAGCCCAAGAGGAGAAAAAGGCAGTTATTTTATCTCAATTTTTGATTACTCTAATGAAAACCTATGTATAATTACTAGACAAAATTGATGAGTCAGCCAAGTATAGGTAGGGAGAATAAAAAATGGGGACTGTTTCAAAAGTTAAAAAAAAATTAATTTTTCATTTTGACCTCTACATCTTTAAAACTACCAATTACTCTAGAAAACCTAAGAGTACACCATTTGAAGTAGAGTAAATATGCTAAAATATGAGTCCTAAAAGAGCTATTCATAAATTGAACAATTTAAAAAAATTAAAAGTATTCGAGCTATAGCTTTTTAAAAAGCAAAATTTCGTAAAAAAATGTACTGAAATATCAGTAGTTAAAGAATTTATTTTGAAAAATCTATATCTCAATAACCATTCGACGCACAGATGTCTATTAGCACTCAAATTAAAGCTAGTTTAACGGACTATAAAGTAGTTTATAATGTTTATCTTCGTAAGAGTAGTAGTTTTCATGATATTTGCTAAAATAAATTTATATTCATACTCTGGATATCGTAACAACTACTACCCCTACAAAGATACGTGTCATAAACTAATTTATAGTAAGTTAAATTACCTCCCTTTTGAGTTTCGTCAGACATACGTACGCCTTATGTTTCCAGAGATATATTTTGTCAAAAATTACAAAAACTAATACTCCTACGAAGATAAACGTTATAAACTATTTTATAGTCAATTTAATGAGCTTTAATTTGAGTACTGGCAGACATCTGTACGTCGAATGGTTGCTGAGATATATTTTTTCATAAATCAAACTTATTGTTCGAACAACTATAAATGGATTTATTTTAGCAAATATCAAGAAAACTACCACTCCTACGAAGGTAAATGTCGGGAACTAATTAATAGTACATTAAACTAGCTTTAATTAGAGTGTTAATAGATATTTGTACGTCGAATGTTTCTTTAGATATAGTTATTTCAAAATAAATTCACCGACTATGTACTAATCTTTCAGTACATTTTTATGAAATGTTGCTTTCTAAAAAGATCTCGGGAAATATTGAGCGTTGATAGCTCTATTAAGTCTTATATTTTAGCAAATTTACTCTTCTTTAAATAATGTTCTCTCAAACCCCCTAGTTTCTAACCTTGCATCCTCTTCCATTCCTGACAATCCTCCGAGGCGCCTGAAAAGAACATGGCCACGAGACCAGCTAATGTAAAATGTCATTAGAGTGCTACCAATGAGTAGTTTTTCTACACCCCTGTAACACTCCAATTTAACTTAGATCAGATTTATGCAGGATTGATGCAGTCAGCGCATCTCACAACTTTCACTTACGTCCTCAAGTATTTTGTAGATAACTGGGCTCATATTGAGGAACCTTAAGGCCAGGAATGGAGAAAATTATAAACGAAAAAAATATATTTTACAGATAATCTAATCACTTCTTCGAGACTAGTTGTAATGTTTAAATAAAATAATTTGTATCCAATTTAAGTCCCAAACACTCCTTATTATGACTTCAAATGACCAACGTTTCGGCCATTCTGTGATAATTGTGTTAAGTAATTAAAAGTTTTTAAATTTTTAATTAAATATATTTAAAAATTTATTGATTTGACTAAATTAATTCAGCTGCGCAGAAATTTATGTTTAAGTTTGTCCTTGAGGATGGCCCGATTGGCCGAAACGTTGGACATTACAAGTAATAATAAAGAGTTTTTGAGATTTATCTTGGATACAAATTATTTTATTTTTTAAATAAATAAATTTTATCCAATTTTATAATCAAAACAATTTATTTCTTTATAAGTCCGACGTTTCGTGCAATTCGGCCATCCCCAAGGACAATCTTAATACAATTTTATAGCCACATCAAATTGAAAAAAAAAAATGCAGGCTATTCTGCTCAGGTCATTAATTTCATTCCACAATTACCCAATTTTGTTAATTCTTCACATTAAATTAAAATTGTAAACTTTTTAATCAACCTTCTCTGTTATAATTTAACACGACTCTATAATAATTTAGTTCTGTTAAATTATTGGGGTTGACTGTGATTAAACGTTTTAAATTTTAATTTAATATGAAGAATTAACAAAATAGGGTAATTGTGGAATGAAATTAATGACCTGGACCTGGGTAGAATAGCCTGCATTTTTTTTTTCAATTTGATGTGGCTCTAAAATTGTATTAAGATTGTCCTTGAGGATAGCCGAATTGGACGTAACGTCGGACTTAAAAGTTCGAAAGAAATAAATTGTTTTGAGAATAAAATTAATTTAAGCAATAATAACCAGTCTCAAGAAAGTGTAAAGATTAAATATAAAGAAAAAATTTCATCTCCTAGTTAAAAAAAAAAATTGTATTTTATGATTTCTCGAGGTAGAGATAAGAAACATAAATTTTGTTCCTATTTGTGCCGAAAATATAAGTTTCACAAAACATAACAAAGCCCAAATGTAATCGAGAAAGATCGGGCATTTTCGGCTTATCACCAAATTGGATGTCTCGATTTTTCCTATTTCCTGCTTTAATAATTCATAATTTTTTTCAATATTTTGTATTTATCCTTTGCCTATTATTGTTAACAATGAGAACTGTTTTTTTTTTTTTAAATAAAATAAAAAATACTTTAAGAGGAATATTTTTTTTTTAATTATTCCTTATTTAATCTCGTTTCAATTATCTCGACGATTTCAATGAGGATAATAACTATATGGTATTAAATACGTAATTGCACATCGATTCATCGAGTTTAATAAATATTAATTACGAGAAAATCGAAAAAATAAAAAAAATCAATTCTATTAAGTAGCAGTTTCGGTCTGTCTATTATATTGAAAGAGTTTCTGTCTATCCCAGGTATATACATGCCTTAGATATATAACTTCGCACGACTTTCCGTTTTTGAAGTAGGCTGTTCATATACAGACTATATTGCGATACTTGATTATTTGAAATCAGAGGACTTCAAAACGTGTATTTCCTTTAAAAACTCGAATCCGTAATTTTTCATGATCGCATAACTACTCCTTACTATAAATTCCATATATAGGTAAGTGGAAGTAAAAAAAGCTACTGTTTCATGCAAAGTTAGTCCCTCAAACATTTTCTAATACTAATATATTACACATTTTCATGGTTCATTGTTTTCGTAGTCAGTTCATAGGTGGTATATACAAATGATTGGAAGGTAGGATCTTTTTTTGCAAGACATGGAGTGGTTCTTAAGGAACAATAATGTGGAACGCATTCTGAGGGGTTCGGAAATAAAAGAAAAAGTTGATTAAATTAGATAGATAAAGAAATCATGGTCAAATATCTAAGATGTGCGGTCATAAGGGCTTAAGACGGAAATTTCAAAACATTATGTAAAATCTAATCGTAGATATTTTTATAATTGTTATTTTTATAAAACAATACAGTAGTAAGTGTATCTGAAGCATAAAGACCTTAATACTAACCGGTAGATTTGGGGCTATAATGCAACGACTTAATCTCCAAATACTCAAAAAATGACTTAAGACCTTATGACCGTGCATCAAAGATATACTTTCTTTAAAATCGGTAAGTAGGTTGTTAACTGTAGATCTTTATATAATATGCGCGGTTAAACCACGTAATTAAAAATATAATATGATCAAAGTTATAAAGATCTATTTTTTAAAGTGTAATTCGAGTAAAATTAATTTAATCGATTTAATGGAGATTGATATTAATTTCCCGACAGAGAGGATACGGAGACTTAAAAGCTTCTTCCTAGCTACAAACTGCCAGCAGAAGAGGGAAGTAACCATGTCGCGGTAGACGCCCAGACAGATAGACACCATCCCCGCTTCCTGAACATAATGATCCCGACAAGAGTACTGTCCTTCCAGGACCATCCATCCTCAGGATAAGGGAAGCCATTATCGACTAGTAGACCTCTTTGTAAGTTTCAACAATATGTCGACTAGAAAGACGAGGAATAGGAAAAGGTTCGCCAAAGAAGATATTGTTGAAGATTTTTCGGAAGAAGAGATGGGCAAAGAGAAACAAAAGCTTGGAATGAATGGAGGTGTAAAAAGGATGTCAAGAGCGGGCAGATTGATGACGATGGCATTTTTCCGAGCGGGAGGATATTAGGGAGCCCCCCCCCCGCACTAAATCTAATTAATCAGGACACTCAAGTTTTAGCCCAAGTCCTCCCGGCTGAGGCTCCGCTCCAATTAATAATTCACAGCTAGTTTGGCCTGGACAAAGGGCGGGGGCCTATTGTGTGTCTGTCGTCTTATGGCCCTGTCGTGACTCGTCTTAAATTTAATGCTAGGCCCTTTATATCCTCCATTATATTCGCCATATTATGTCGCCTCTACGATAACTTGTTAACACCTAAACCCCATAGCTGGGGTTCGGTCCATTTGACAACTTAGGCACTTCTAACTTCTAGCAGTTCGGGGAGGCCCCACGATGGGGTGAATGCCCTGAGGCCTAGGGGTCAATGAATCAAATTCTCCAAATAATACCTGATAAAGCCTTAATAATCCAAAATCCCTTGAAAAAAAAAGAAGTTACATCACCCCAATTTTGCTGAGTATAATACATAAACTTAGTTAGAGGTATAAGAAATGGTAGTTCTTCACTCTTTCAAAACTTAATTTTTTATTTTTTATACGGATATCTTTAAAACTAATAACAACACAAAAAAAAAAAAAATGTTTATGTTCAATATTTCCCGACATTTTTTTCAAAAAACAACATTTTTTTCTAAACAAAAGATCAATATTTTGAGAATTCATTTTGGCAAATATTACAGAACCAACTACTCCTACGAGGTACAGAAGCCTGTTAGCTCTCCATTAAGGAGTAGCAGTTTCCATGATATTCGGAAAAAAATGGTTTATGGAAAACTATATCTTAGAAACGGTTAGAGACATCCCTATTAGCACCCAAATTAAAGTTAGTTTAATGTACTATATTCGAGTCCATAACACTTCTTCGTAGGAGCAGCAGTTTCCATGATTTTCCCCAAAATTAATTTACAAAATATTGATTTTTCATTTTTGGAAAAAAATGTTGCTTCAGAAACATTTCTTGAGAACTATTTAACGTAAGGAGGTCTACCAAGGTTCATATTTAAGAAAATAGACTCAATTTTAAATAATGTGCTATGAAGTTTTTTAGGAGCTATGCGAAGCTCCGAAAAATTTTTTTATAACATTAATACTTTTTATTTATTGATAGATGTTACAATCTGCCACACAGTCGTGGGTAATAAGTAATAGTGATGAATGATCTCATACATACTAAAATAAATTTAAAAAATGAATAAAAAACAAAAAAACTCTCTTAAAATATATACAAGAAGAATAAACAAAATGAACATAATCAAACTATCTGTATGAAAAATGAATAAATAAAATAATATACACTCTAATATCCGAAAATTAAAAATGAGAAAAATTTAAGATTATTCTTGAATAAAATAAATTTCAGGGATGGGGGAGGGCATGCACCTTAAATAATTAGATATTTACTTTTCAATGGCATTTACTGTATCTTTTGTGTAGTCTAGATAAAAACTGAACATTTCTGTAACACGAAATAACACGCAAAAAATTCAAAAATGAACATTTTGTAACTTTTTGTTAACTCAATATTAATCCCCCTTACCATGGTTGGCTGTCATCAATTTTGATTCCCAAATGTTTATAATTTTATAAAAGTAATCAATAATCGGGGTGAAATAACTTTTTTTTTTCTCCTGTTAAGAACTTAGCATAAAACATTAATTCCTCCACAGTGAATGGAGTTTTAAACGCCTGTGCAAACAATAAGAATTCGATCATCACCTGTTTAATTTTGAGAATTTTGTATGTTTTCCCACAAAATATGGTTCTATATGGATATTAACATCAATCGTTGCCAAATTACTTCTCTCCACTCAATTCTACAAGGCCGGACTAGATCACTATTATACTTCGAAAATTAAAAATAACGTACCCATCCTTAAGAAATTATTTTCGTTTTGACTTTTAAAATCTGGTCATTTATTTCAACTACATACCCTTTACCCAATAGGGTTTGGCAGAATTTGTAGAACAAATGATATTTTATATATATAATGAAATGAAATCAAGAAATGAAATAATGGAACAGGATCAAGCCATTTATTTTTTTTTTTTTTTGAATTGATAGATTTATTTATTGATAGATATTACAATCTGCCACACAGTTGTGGGCAATAGGTAATAGTGATGAATGATCTCATACAAACTAAAATAAAATTAAATTAAAAAAAATAATAAAAAAAACTCTCTTAGAATATATACAAACAAAAAGAGTAGACAAGATGAACATAATCAAACTATCTGAAAAAAAATGAAAAATAAATAAATAAAATAACATAATAAGCCATTTCTAATCAAATAAATACAAGACATATTCTTTGACACATATGTTTAAAACATCTAACTCCTATAACTCTAGAAAATATCCTCTAAATTGAAGACTCCTATCTCTTCTCCCCTTTTACCCTTTGGAGTACCCATCACTCCTTGCAAAGCCTAATTGTATTGAGGGAATAGAAGACAAATAGCTAAGCGAAGATAATGAAATGAAGGAGACAGAAACTGTGAGTGGTGATGCTCTGAGTAGAGGATCTACTCCACGGTTGGCAGGACTGATTGATGGCTCAAGGGGATTTGGCGCGGCTCGAACCCGAACCAAATCTATATAATGGCGCCCATAATCCCTGCAACTGGGTCACACACCCCCTTTCCTTATCTTCATTTATCAGAGGCCTAACTCCACTTCTTCATCTGCTGAAGTCCATCTCCATCCACCTTAAGGCAAGATATGTATCGTCCTCCAAAATGGAAAAGACTTCATCCGTAATTTCTGTGCATTTCAGAAAGAGGAAAAGGCCCGAATGGTATCAACCACTTTTAGTGATTGAAATTCTTTTCTTAAGTTTTTTTCCCCGAAAATTACCAACTAATTTCCGACTTAACAATTACAATAAGTGTACAACATACTTGAGTCTAATAAATAAAAAAAATCAGTATTTAATTTACAACACAATTTCTTTTGATGTTTTCTCTCAACTATCTTTGTTTTTCTTCGGACATCATCAAGAATATTAATATCAAGATCTTAATTTGATGTTTTATAGAAAGTGACAAATGCTTTAAATACTTTAATGTGATTGATATAATAAAATAAAAAGTATAATTTGATTTGATTAACGATTCGACTGAAATTGAAAATTTGCACATTTAATACGTAAAGTTAAGGTAACCCTGGTAGTGTACTAAGGTCCAAAACGATGTAGAAAAGTAAAAATGTTAAGAGAAATTATCAAAAGATGTTTGTGATTTTAAATTAATTAAATAAACCTGCTCGCAAACAAGATAAAACATATTAATGAACTAATAAATCAGTATATTACAAAACATATTTTTTTTTCTAAAACCATAATTTAACTTGAAT
>NW_027114585.1:622801-626431 GCF_000696795.3 Halyomorpha halys
AATTAATACAGGTCTATATACAATACCTATCAGCGAGATTTTTAATAACATTTAGCGTTTTAAATCAAGTTTGTAATAAAAATTTAGCAGAAAAAAAATTAATACAAATATTGACATATAAACATTTATAATCAGTTAATCTAACTTGTGACCAATATTCCGGCCGGAGAATATTTTCAAAACCGTCATAACGTTTAAATTAGACATTTATAATAAAGTTTAAATTATAAATTTATACGTTATTACTAAAATTTAGGAGGAAGTTGGATCGAGGATCCCGAAAAGTTTGTTACAGAACATTGTGAGTTGGATTTCCTCCTAGATCAGACAAAATTTCACTTCGAGGCGGTCCCGAGAACTGAATCTTGACATTTCCATTCTGGTGCTGCATAGACCATCAATGGAAGACTTGAACCATTAAAAAAAGGAAATGAATTTTATAATATAATAAAGTACTTATATACTATAATTTATGTTGAGCAACGCTGCTATTTTTTTTATTTATTTAATACCAGATCAGCTTGGTGGGTCTTACATGGTTGATGTAACGAAAAGGTTTTCTTCTCAGTTGGTCGCGGAACTTCATTCTTACAGCCCTGCATAGTGGGATAAAACGTTGGTTTACAATAAATAGTTCTCTTTTATTATTTAGATACCTTTATTCGCTATCACTTGGGCTATCCTCCAACAATCTACTTTCAATATGAATAAACAAACACGAAGCCACCAAGATACCTTTTCTTAGGTAGTCGCAGAACTACATTCTTACAGGAAAGTCAATGATTTTAGAAAAAATAATATCTAACATGTGGGAGCGCGGTGGTACTGTGCTACCAACTCTAAGGATCCAGGTTCGAATCCGTCTGGGCAGAAAACTGTTTTATGTTACATTGGAGCCGTGAGTCTATCCTGTGGGTTTTGGAGCCCTCCTGGGATCCACTCAGCCTTATAAATTCGGTAAAAATCTGGCGAACGAGCGTGATTGTGACCAAATCACCTCCTTGCACAACCGTTGGTTGAGTGACAGTATTTCCTTACAAAGTACTGCAACCTTAATCCTGCATGCGTTTTAGAGATTTTAATTTAATATCTAAAATGTAAAGTCCTTGAAAGAAATAGACACAGATAAAAAACGTAAATAAAAAATGAATTTGGTGTCTAAATGAAGGCTGAATGCGCCACATTGCTTAGTTCCATTTTGCCAGTTTATAACCTTTCATCAGCAGAGAAATAAAGTAGTTAGTTTTTAAGTTAACTTAACTCATAATAAAATCATTCCTAGTTTTGTTCAATATTGATTCTATAACAATTTAGTATTAAATAAATGCTTCAGAGCAGTAAGTAATTACATTTAAACTGTTATATTTTTATAATTCTGTAATATTTTTCCAATGAGAACCATTTAAATGTACTGGAAACTGCTGTCATTGCAGTTAATTTGTCCACGGGAGGACTCATAGGAAAAATCTGTTCTGAAGCGAACAAGGATTAATTTCAACTCAAAATTCGCGGGATCCGCGCACCGTACCAATTTTGTTTTTTACGCCAATCCCTTAAAAAGGATAGCTCATATCGTACTCATACCTCGTGTTACCTCGGAAAGTACTGATAAAAATAACTGAGACCAAAAGGGTAAGAGACAGAAGAGCCGCAGAGTGGATAAAGAATGTGCAGAATCCAATCGATGGAACGAAAGGACCAAGAGCTGAGAGGACACTTCCAAGAAGTAGCTCCTGATGGCCATCTCATCCCTAGTTTATTAGTTAGGATGGTCCACGCATCGAGTCCTCCAGTCCTACAAGAATGCGGTCCGGTCCGTCCTTCCTAGGCAATCCTCCGCGATCATAGCATAGCCTTGTATTTGCTATTATATTATTATTGTGGTCTGTGAAACTTTTACACCTAGCCCCTCTCAACTCCTGTGATCAATAAATTAAAAATTATATAAAGTACAATAACGTCAAGAAAGATTGAGGAGGCCATGACTGATGTCGATAGAACCGGATGTACCTGATAGTCTTAGAAGAAGAAATTTATTTTACTGACAAAAAAATCTAGAAAATACCTCCAGATTTTTTTTTAAGTTTATCGCCTTTCAAATCTAATATATAAAAATCAATATTTTTTGTTCATATTTCATACGCTGCTACAACGTTAATCCGATTGCAATAGGGATTTTTGCTAAATGTTCAGTACGTTATTGAACAAACTAAGCATTTTTTCCATGGTTATTATATCCCAATCGATTTGTCTCTTTATAAAGAATAAGAAAAAAAACATTACTGATTTCACTAAATGAGTTTTTATTCACTAAAAAAATTTTTTTTTTTTTTTATAATTTATTTATTGATAGATATTACAATCTGCCACACAGTTGTGGGCAATAGGTAATAGTGATGAATGATCTCATACAAACTAAAATAAAATTAAATTAAAAAAAATAATAAAAAAAACTCTCTTAGAATATATACAAACAAAAAGAGTAGACAAGATGAACATAATCAAACTATCTGAAAAAAAATGAAAAATAAATAAATAAAATAACATAATAAGCCATTTCTAATCAAATAAATACAAGACATATTCTTTGACACATATGTTTAAAACATCTAACTCCTATAACTCTAGAAAATATCCTCTAAATTGAAGACTCCTATCTCTTCTCCCCTTTTACCCTTTGGAGTACCCATCACTCCTTGCAAAGCCTAATTGTATTGAGGGAATAGAAGACAAATAGCTAAGCGAAGATAATGAAATGAAGGAGACAGAAACTGTGAGTGGTGATGCTCTGAGTAGAGGATCTACTCCACGGTTGGCAGGACTGATTGATGGCTCAAGGGGATTTGGCGCGGCTCGAACCCGAACCAAATCTATATAATGGCGCCCATAATCCCTGCAACTGGGTCACACACCCCCTTTCCTTATCTTCATTTATCAGAGGCCTAACTCCACTTCTTCATCTGCTGAAGTCCATCTCCATCCACCTTAAGGCAAGATATGTATCGTCCTCCAAAATGGAAAAGACTTCATCCGTAATTTCTGTGCATTTCAGAAAGAGGAAAAGGCCCGAATGGTATCAACCACTTTTAGTGATTGAAATTCTTTTCTTAAGTTTTTTTCCCCGAAAATTACCAACTAATTTCCGACTTAACAATTACAATAAGTGTACAACATACTTGAGTCTAATAAATAAAAAAAATCAGTATTTAATTTACAACACAATTTCTTTTGATGTTTTCTCTCAACTATCTTTGTTTTTCTTCGGACATCATCAAGAATATTAATATCAAGATCTTAATTTGATGTTTTATAGAAAGTGACAAATGCTTTAAATACTTTAATGTGATTGATATAATAAAATAAAAAGTATAATTTGATTTGATTAACGATTCGACTGAAATTGAAAATTTGCACATTTAATACGTAAAGTTAAGGTAACCCTGGTAGTGTACTAAGGTCCAAAACGATGTAGAAAAGTAAAAATGTTAAGAGAAATTATCAAAAGATGTTTGTGATTTTAAATTAATTAAATAAACCTGCTCGCAAACAAGATAAAACATATTAATGAACTAATAAATCAGTATATTACAAAACATATTTTTTTTTCTAAAACCATAATTTAACTTGAAT
>NW_027114585.1:629236-630383 GCF_000696795.3 Halyomorpha halys
TTGATTTGTGACAAAGTAAGGAGCATTAAGGATTTTACGAAGGATTTTGGACTGTAAGGATTGGATTCTGGAGGAATTTGATGGTTTAGTGGAGCCCCTCTAAAAATTTAAAAAACCAAAACGAAGTTTTCAGTTAATTAGGTAAAAACAAATTAAAAAAAAAAATTCGTTTTTTAGCGTCAGCTGAAACCTGTAAATACTATTTTTCAAAGAAATTAAAAACTAGAATTTTTTTTACTTAATTTATTTAGAGAATCCTTTTTCTCCCAGCGTTCATGTTCAGATAATTTCATAACTCCTTAACTTTTTATCCAATTCCAATATCAATAACTGTTAGAAAGCTGAATGTCAGCTTACCTATATTACCAAAATTTCGATTTAATGCCGTTATAAGTGGAACTATTTATTTAAAACAAAGATACTTTTTTCAAACGTGTTATTTTATATTCCTGGTTCTAATTTGTTTAATTATATCCGCTTTTTGCCTTTTGGTGCAGTTAATAGAACCCCCCTAAACCACTCCCAAGTTTCGTGTAGATTGGTTGAGTCGTGTTGAAGTTATTTATATTTTTTCATCATATATTTTTATTATATAATGTTATTTATGCTATGAACTAAATAGATATAATAACCTATTAATCCAATTTGTAAATAATATATATTGGAAGAAGATAGTACACCGTAAGAAGTAGATTGTAGGAAGATAGCCCGGGTGGCGGTCAATAAAGGTATCAAAATAGTAAAAGAAAACTATTTATTGTTAACCAACGTTTTATCCCCATTTACAGGGCTTCGTCAGGGATAAATGAAAAACAAGATAAAAATATTTTAATGAGGTGTAGATAGTTGACCGTAGATTACTGATTGGAGAAGATGGTCGGAGGGAGGGGGGTGCGGTGATCAAAGAAACAACATAAATAATCAAAAAAATATTTATTTATGCCGACGTTTCGGCCTGATTTTCAGGTCTTCATCAGGGCTATAAAAACAAAAAGACAACAATCATCATTTAGAGAGAAAAAAGTTGTTTAATAACTATGGACAAAGAAAGTAGTAGATTGATCACATAATTATTTATGTACATATAAATGTGAGATTTATATATTGATATAATTATTTATATATTGATATAATTATTTATATATTG
>NW_027114585.1:631648-690161 GCF_000696795.3 Halyomorpha halys
ACATTTAACACAACATCATGAATACCCCTAATGTTTGCATCTTATTTTTCATTTAGCCCAGTAAAATGGGGCGAAAAGTTTGTTAACAATAAATTATTCACTTTTACTATTTTGATATCTTTATTGACCGCCACCCGGACAATCTTCCTACAATATATTAATTTGTATTAAACTTTCAATGGTATTTAGCTAACCTACCCACATCCCTAAATTTCGAAGCTTTGTCGGTTCTTCAAGTATTAAATAAATAATGATTTCAACTAGTAAGTTGTTTAATTCGCTTCTTAAACCAAAGTTGTACTGAAATTGATTTTAAGGGCCCAATTTATAATCTGAGGACCCATATTTTCTCGTAGTTTCCACAAGGTTAAAGCTGACTTGGAATTTTTTAGTATACACATAGTCGAGTGTAATAATTTTTTTGCGTGAAGAATAGTGATAGAAGCAGTTACAAAGTGTATAACGAGTATATTAAACATCGTTTTATGATCAGATACATAACTGTCATGACTCTATGCAAATCTCATCATACTACTAAATATAAGATCAGCCCATTTTTCATTAGTAATCTTAACCATGCAAACTACTTAACCAATCTTTACCAAATTTTAACTATATCATCTTCATGGCCCGTTGATGTCCTAATATATAAAGCTGGAAAGTTTGTTTGAAAGCTCTAATTTCAATAACAACCCGTCCGAATTGAAAAATTCATTATCCGATAGATACAACATGTATTGCGAGTTTTAGGCTTAACATCACGTGGAATAGCGAAAAATACCGAAAGGGAAAAAAAATGTAACTTCATTAAAAAAAATAAGATTAATTTAATGAAAAGGTTAACTATATCCACCATTAAAGAAATTGAGAAAATAAATACGTTTCCAAATTTCAAGATATAGCTTCGATTTTATTTTAAATAAAAAGAGTGTATTTTTAACAAGATTATTTAAGAAAATAAGATGTTGATAATAAAGTATCATTGAATGTATGTATGTATATATGTACTAAATACATAAAATCGGATGTTTAATGTTTGCCTAAAGGTATGTTTCGGATTATGGAATAGTCCATATTGGCGAGAAATCAGTCAACATTTTTTTTTTTTGAGTTGAACGAGGCGTAGTGGAACGGTCAAGTGGACGTATACATTAAACTCCAATAATAAATAATTATATTAGTCAATTCATACCAACAACTTTAATAGGTTAACTGATCGAAATTCGTAAGGTTTTATTTCTCCACCATAAGCCTTTTGGTACAGGAATAAAATCTTGCGGATTTCCATCAGTTAAACTATTAAAGTTTTTGGTGTGAATTTACTAATATAATTATTTATTATTGGAGTTTAATGTATAATGTCCACTTGACCGCTCCACTACGCCTCGTTCAACTCCAAAAAAAAAATATTTGCAGACTGATTTCTCGCTAATCCGGACTATTCCATATAGAGGAGCTTTGACTGAACGCTGTAGGAAAATAAAATTGAAAATGATTTCGACAGCAATTGGAGACTACGTGAAATTAAACTCATTCAGAAGTCAAATAAATTTATTTTTCTTATTATAATAAATTTCTGAAATACATGAAAGAATTCATCAACAACAAATATTAGTTTAAATTCTCGAAGCTCTTTATTTACGAGAGTGGGAGTGACGGAAGATGCTGATTCTTAAATACGGAAAGAACAGGTAAAGGAGCAAAAAATTAGACAATAACCAAAAAAAAAATGCAAAATACAAGGTAAAAATTGAAATATACAGCGATAGAAGAATGGACGAACAGAACATAAGCCGACAAATCGTTGTACCGTACAGCAATAAATGTTCCGACTAAACTACAACAGTCACCATGATAACTGACCAATAAGTTGTATACACTGAGGTCTAGTAGAAGAGCAGGCAGGATAATATTTGTCCGAGGGTAGCTTTCGGCCCTGGGCGATGTTCTCCGAAGGAGTAGGGACCCTCCTTCCTATGATTTATGGGACTAAATCAGTATAGGCCGCTCTAGCAGGCTTACACACATATATGTGCCTCTTGGCAATAACTCAAACTGACCCCTTTAACACGCTTTCTTTGCAGGGGAGGGGAGGGGGGGAGCTTTTCTTGACACATTTATCACCCACTTCCAGCCTTCATCATTATCTTTCGCTCTCCGTTTCCGGCAGCAGGTCTCTTTATCGCCAGGTCTTCGGATCCCCCGGTATGATTGGATCAAATATTAAGCAAATGGAGAATTTAGGGAGAAAAATGGAGAATTTAGGGAGAAAAATGGAGCGGTTGTATTTTTGCAAAGAACGACATTTTTCTGTTGAAGAAAGTTCTTAGAGACTTGGAATCACAACTTTGTCATCAAAATTATTAAAACTGAATTCTATAATGCAATAGGAGCAGCTTCTCTTGGTCTGTCAGTGCATAGAACGGATCTCAAGGTCACATGGAAGGAGCATCCTTACTGCATAAGGAGGATGAGGGTCTTAGGCGCAATTCTTCATGTCAGGCAAACTCTTCTTAGGTAAAATAAAACCAAGCAGGTAGGTTGAGAATAAAACAAAAAAAGTGACCTAATGAATCATGGTAAATTATTGCTGTCAAATCTTATAAAAGAAAAACAAATATTTTTCAAATGAATCATTTTCAATTCAGTTTTATCAAAAGATGAATTTATATATTTTAGTAAGAATGAAAAAATAAACTTAGGATATCAATAAGTAGACAGTATAGTTCTTGATAAAGAGAACCGAGGGGAAGTGTTTTCTATTATCTTCCTAACTTCTCCAATGATTATATATATTTAAACACATTCAATACAATTAAACCTGTCTGCATGCTTTTGTCATTGGTATAACCACTCACTGACATATTGATTACAGTATCACAATAAAATCAATGGCTACGAAGCTTTAATATTAAGAGGGGTTTTCCTAATGCTGTATAAGTACGACAAGGGCAAGTTTCATATTCAGACAGCCAGTCTGTTGACCTCACCGTTGGTGAGGAAGCATTGAAATCAATGACGTGCAAAAAGAAGGTTAAAGAGAAACTTATGGTTCCCTGGACATAAGGAAATCACTAGCAATGAGAAATTAGACGAGCTTGCAAGAAGTGGGGCTGAGCACTCATTTATGGAGCCAGAACCTTCAAGCAAGTATTTCTCAAAGACATCAGTGTAAAGAAGTCCTTGATTGAACATGGAAAAAAACAGGCAAGGAGTGGAATGAATGAGCGAGACTGAGATATACTGACCAAGAAATGAACCCGGAATACTTATAGTAGAATATTTAAGTAACAAAATATTTCCTCGAATTCAAGGTAATAAAAAGTCATCTGAATGTATTTAAACAATTATAAATAATTTATAATTATTTTTTAAGGGTATTAGGAAAAATAAGTAATCAAAAAAGACAAGTTATCAAGAGTCAAGGTATCTCCATATATACCCCTGTTTAAAATTTGTCCACCTCTTTAATTTATAACTTAGAATTCTATTTAATAAAATAAACAAAATCTCTTAATGTTTATAAATTTGTCTATGATTAGTATTCAATCACAATTTACAACAGATAATTATCCTTTCAAATCCCATTTGAAATCGGATTTGGTAAATAAACAACAAATTTCTTCTGGTTGATCCCACTATTATACTCGGAAAAGACATTTTATCATAAGAAATTATTAAAAATTAAAATATTTAAGAGTAATTTAGTTCTTTGATTGCTTAAGCTACTAAAATGTCATTACCACATAGTGTTCCACTCAGTTTTTTAGTTAAAACATACATTTTTTCTTTTGTAACCTGTGTCAAATACTAGTGGAATTTAGGTTCACTCATAAAGGATAAACTAAATATTCTGAATCATATTTATTATTTCTATAGAATAGGAATGTTTATGCATTTTCAAACATAATCTCCTCATGGTAATATCATTTACAAAAAAAAAAAAATAGGAGTAGTAGATACATTGTTCCGGAGAGTAGTGTTCACCCAGATATGAAGGATCAGCCACCAGAGGAGAATGGACTTCAGTTTTAGAGCGCCAACCTCACCAATGTCATTATTATCATGCTGCCTTTTGAAATTATTGCATTCATTACAATCAAAGTTTAACAATGATATTTTATAAGACAGTTTAAAGAAACAAAGTTTTTTTAATGCTAGTTGGTTTCAGCTGAATGAATACACAATGTCACCAAGAAGTTGAAAACTCGTCATTACCACACCAGCATCACCTTAGCTACTTAGAAATTTTTGTATTTTTGGACTAATATTTTCATATAATCTCTTAATCTGCTATTATGGTATGTATATACTCCTACTCTAATCCAGTGGTTCCAACTGATAGTCCAAGGTGGCCAGGTGGGCTGCAGCAGTGTCTGGCAGTATATGTTTTGAGAGGACTTATTGCCGTAGAAGGACAATTGCTGTTTGAGAAAACTGTTAAATCGTTAAAATTTCCTAAAGTTTTAGTGATAGTTAATACCTTCTTTTGGAACGTATATTTATCTTTTGGATAAATGCACTATGTAAGTCCCTTTAAATGCCCTTTTTTTTGGGCCCTTTTCACCCTAAGTTGAGGATGGAGGTGGTCTGCACATGGTTCAATTTCTGGCATTGAATTTTTTATAAAATATCAATAATTATTTTAAATTTATAAAAACTATGGGATACCCCCTGTCAGCCTAATGGTGGACCAACCCCCATTTTACAAACTAACAACTGTTTACCTAATTGTACTACTCATTGCTCAAATGGTATAACTGAAATTTACATTTATTCGGTAGTTCAGATTGTATTATTTTATTTTTTTTTCAAAATAGCATAATAAATGTAAATATATTGTGCTTTCATATCTTTTGTACCTTTAAGTGCTTTCAGTTTTCAATTCACCATCTAATTCGGAGTTTTTCTAACTGTTTAGCATTTAATTTTTCAATTAGCTGAGAGAGTAAAATAAAATATTATACCGAATTCACTAAAAACTGTTATATATATTAGAGAAACACTTTTACAAAAAGTATAAAAAAATAAGAAGGCTATGGCTTTTTATGATTTCCTAAATAAAGAGAATCTTAGTTAATCTTTTCTACAGTTGATATATTTTCTTATCCCTAGATTAAAAAAAAAGTATTTAAGTCAAGCTGGTTGTCATTACTGTATTTTTGAAATTTTGAACTTCCCTCAAACAATTTTTAGATCTCGGCCACTTGTTGAAATATGTCACTGCGGGGTCACTAGAACATGTATGTACTTGAAAAATATTGTTCAATTTCGTTCAAAATTTTTAAAATTCTATGATGAAAATAGCCCATAATCCGAAAAACATCCAAATATTGAACTCAACCATAAAAATGATTCAAAATTTATAATATTTATATCATGAAGAAATAAATAAATTCACAAATTTAGTATAAAAAGATACACCGAAAATGTTTTTCCCCTTAGCTACAAAAGGTTATCTGCACTTTTTTAAAAGAAAGTAATGAATAATTTTTCAAATTTCAATTGATCACAAATGAAGATATACACAAAATACCATGCTGCCTACTAATAACTTGTAACCACCTACCTTACAAATCTTCGCCAAGGTTTCAAAAATTCTTGTACACTAACAATCTTGTAAGTACCAGAAACTAGTTTGGGTCGGTTCCGATTATTCAAGAGAGAAGGCAGCATTTCTTTCTGTTTCAATGCTTGATCCCTTCTAATGTCCAGGGTTGCCTGGTCTTGAGATGCCAATCTCTGAAACCGATAATTCTTCAGTAAATATCAACTATAATTAAATAAACTTGATTAATTATTAATTTACTTAATCAGTTATAACTTATAAAAAAAAAAGAAATATTAGATATTTCTATAATAAAACCAAGTCCCAGACAATGTGTTCCCTGAGTATAGAACATGTATCACTGCCTGCTTTTCTTGGAATAGTGGCACACTTGACATTTTTTTTTTGTGTTTAAAATAATTCATTCACTGTGACGGTGACTTGAGTTGATTTGTAAAAATAGTTATATGTAATAGCTTTAGGAAAGTCTGTAGACGGACCTTAGTAAAGAAAGTAACTGCAGTACCATAACAGATCTTCGGAATACATCAAATTCCATAAAAATATAAACAATTTTTTTTTTTTGTTAAGATGTTCAACTATTCAAAAAAACAGTGATATGTGAATTCAAAAAGTTACTGTGGGAGAAAATTACAGAAATGGAATGTTTTAAATTCTAGATGGCCTATACCATATGATTATTATTATTATTATATGGGCGACAGACTATGGAGGTCTAAGTCCTCGCACAATGTATTAGGAAATACATCGCGCGTTTCTTGACATGGTTGTTTTGTAGGGTGCGTTCATCACTCCCACACCTATTTTTTGTGAGTTCCAACCATTGGCTAACGGGCCTCACAAATGCCTGGGGGAAGTTGTGAGTTTTGAAATATTTTATGCTTGAAAATGCCTGGAGGGGACCGGGACTCGATCTGACAACCTTTGGGTTGGTAGACTGGCGTGATACCACGCTGCTACCGTTGCCCCCTAACAATCTGATTAACTACTTCAAATTGTAATTCTTAACTAGGGGTTTCAAAACAATAAAAATTACCTGACACTGCGGGCAAGGATCTACATCTTTTGAAAACTCTCGGCAGTCTGGAAAGTAACTTTTCAGTTTAGCCCAAGTCGACTCAGAAACAAGTCTTTTCAAAGTCTCTTCTGGTATCAAATTATCTATAAAAGAAGAATTATAAGTGACTGTCAAATGAAGTTAACAATAAATGAACATTAGGCAACTCACTGTGCTGGCATATGATGTCTTCATTGAAGTTTTCAGCATCATCTTCTTCATCGTCTGATTTACTAACTTTGTTTTCATCACTGCTATTGACACCATCTTTATCATTCACTTGTTCGAATTTACGTTTCCTAGGAGCAGATTCTTCTTCAACACTGTGACAAATCCCATTAACTCTACTAGGTTCACAAGTAGAAATGTCCATGGCCTCACTAGTTGATGTAACCAAAGAAGTAGATTCACTAATAGGAGAACATGTTGAATTATAATCACAGATCTTATTAAACATTAAATCCAAATTTTTCCAACTAGCATAAAATTTTTGTTTGAATTCTGAAATCAATTCGGGTGTCAAGTCATCAAGTTTACTTAAAGTTTCTCTAGTCCCAGATAACAAATTTTCAAGAGATTCAAAAATGGATTCAACTTCCAGTTTAGCGACAACTCTCTGATCAGGCGTAGTAAAACTATCAGTGACTTTAAGCTTTTTTGAATGGGGCTTGGTTCCATTCCCTGTTTTATCACAGCTAGAATTAATAGATACAGATTCAAATTCAGAACAAGACGTTTTATTCTGACAAGGCACAGCATCTGAATCAGATGATGGGCTAGGGCAATCCTCGACTTCTCTCATAACTCCACCTTCAGTCTCCTCAAAAACTGTTAAAGCTTTCTTACGCCAGTCCTTTAAAGATTTTTTGCCAACCCAGAAACCGTTTCCATCTCTGAAAGCAAAACAGAACGAACTGATAACACAGAAATAAGAAATAAATAATATAATATTGACACTTATTTAATTAACCTTGAGAAGAATAGACAAAAGGAAAATATCTCTCTCACTGATTTCTTTAGGGATTATACATCAGTTTTAGAATTTTTCATCAAAATGAAAAGGAACTGATAATCAAACTTTATATAAATAACTATCTGTTGTTGTAGGCACAATTTATTTTATACAATCAACAGATAATTAGCAACAATAATTTTATTTTGATCAAACTTATAACGTAACAACTTCAATAAACAAAATAAATTTATTTTTGAAAAGAAATAATAAATAACATTTCTTCAAGTCTATTTGAAGGTGATAAAATAATAAAATCACAAATAAAAATACAATAAAATTGTGGCATAACTAACATAAATATTCTATTTATTATTTGAAATGTTAGCACTAAGTATAAAATAAATTCAGCATAAAATTCTGAAATTAATTTATTCTTGATGAATTAGTGTTTTAATTAGAATTGATAAGGGGCAGAGAAAGTTTATTAAATGTCTCTGAGTCAGAAATTAACAAATGTTAAATTCAAAAGATGATTTCACTTACAATTCTTCTTTGTGCTTGAGTAAATTGCTAAGCTCTTTAGCGTCTTCAGTAAGTTTAATTCTGAACTTAATCCTGCGACATTTGGCAGTTATACAGTCCCGACAAAGTGCTTCACTGGCTGGCAATCTAGGACCACCTCCATACTTTCCAAAAATTGAATCGGCCTAAAGGAAAATATATCAATAAGGGAAATAAACAATAAAAACATTGACAAGTTTGATACGAACAGCAGCTGTTGTGATATATTTGGCATTCGAAACGAGATCAGGGTTTAATCTGTTATGGGAACAAAGAAGAGGGCTGTTGTCAACTGGTTCGAAGTCTTCCTTTGAATTGGTCAACCACAGGCTCAGCCATTTTACTGATATCGCTTCCCAATCTCTAGTTCCAGGACCGTCAACAGTCATAATTTTCACAAGATTTGCCATTGTTGCCTTCTGAGCTTGTCCAATCTCTTTCCTATTTTTCTAAAAACAAAGCATTTCCATAAGAATATAATTCCAATAAACTGATTTTTAAAAAATACTATATAGTTTTATTAAGTAAAATGAAACTCATAACAAAATTCAGTTTTAAATCTTCTACAATGGTACAATTAATTCACTTAGTGACTAAATGGTAAGTAGAACAATCAGATTCAATTTAAAATGATACCTAGCAAAGAAAAACATTTTAAATCTCTGATAAATAGAGTAGAGTTTAGTTCATTCGGCTAAAAAAAGACATAAAGCCACGATTTATTATCAGTAGTTAAGTTAATAATTATGAGGAGAAAAAGCTGAAAACCGGGGAAAATGGGACATCTGAAGGAGATACAAATTTTATTAAAAAATTCCCTCAGCAGTAGGAGAATGCTAAGTATTAAGAATACTGGAATGAAAAAGAATTTAGTTAGATTATATATTTTCAATTATTGCCAATTAAGAAGTATACGACTTTTACAAAAGGATATATAAATAACCACCCGTTCATCGGGTTAAAACATTTACCCAAAGACAACATGTTAGGCAACAAGCAAAGAACTGGGTGGCATAGAAGCCAGATCTGACTGATAGGAGTTTTTAGCTGCACAATAAAGAAAAGAGGCCATAAATATCTAAAGCGCCCTCAACCAAAAAGAATGGAATACTGATTTCATTTCCTCAGAGGAAAGTTTTAAGTCCTCTCCCCCAAAGAATTAGGCTGGAAGGAGATTCAAATGGCTAGAGGGATGAAAAAGATGTTTTGGAGAGAAGAGAGGAAATAAATGGAGCTAGGAAAATTAAGAACTGAAGACAGAGGTAGGAATCCCAAGGATAGGAAAGAATGGATCAGCTAGGCCACATTGATGGTTATAAGTCCTTGAGTATGGTTATGTGAACATCAACTGAAAGGAGTTCAGAAGGCTGAACAAGTGCTGAGGTTTGGAGGCACTATAACCAAAGAAAAAGGCTATAGCCAGACAAAACAGAAACAAAAGAATATCATCCTCAGATAAGTCCAAATTGATAATATTCAAATCAGTACTGTACTATAATTCTTAGCGGGAACAAGAACTTAAGAAAGTTCATCAAATGTCTCCAGTGTCTTCAATTTCATATACTCAGATCTAATTAAAATTACAATGGTTATCCCAGCATTTTATTATTAACTCTTTGATAAATCAAAAAAAGTTCTCTTGTATTATTCTAGATACTAGTATGTATATAAATGTATTAATCTAGACACGTTAAAGTATATGGAAATAGATCTGATTAACAATCCTGCATGCCACCCTTTAATTTGAGTAAATTGGTGAATATGACACTATCAGAAAAGATATCCAAATGTCAGAGATTCATAATTCCATTTAACATACAATAGCAGCTGGGTCTGTGGTAAATATCTCTTGATTCAGATAAATATACTTAATGCAATTATCAATAGTTCGAATGCCTTAAGGAACCGATAGAAATATATATAATATAATACATTATAATATGCTCTTTTTGAGTAAATAGTATAATTTGATGTATAAAGGGTTTTTGATATGTTTTATTTTATGTATCATTTTAATATTGTTCATTTGTTTTGTTTTTACAAAAAGCAAGCTAACTAATTTTCACTATCCATAATAAATTTGTGATTCAAAACAAAACCAAGATGGCGGTACGTATTCTTCAGTCAACAAGTCCGTTGAATCAAGGCCATGTTGAGCAGATTCAAATATCATAAAAACTATTTTAACTCTTCAGTAAATTTAAGAAAAAATAGAAGTCAAGAAATAGTGCTAAAGAATAATATTCAGAAACTAAATCATTTGCAAAAATCCCTAACTGTTGTGCGATAATCGATGTTTACATAGAACATCGAGGCAGGTTTTGGTTTTTAGATTCATTCATTGTTTGGGCGCACAGGAGAAAGGATGTTTCCAGGATGAGAAGGTACTCATCAATTTCTGTCCAGCAAGAGTGGACAGTTTGAAAAAATAAGACAACCAAGAAGAAAAATACTTTTAGTTTGGATTGCCTGGTGAGAGGACGTCCGTCGGCTGGAAGCGGGAAAGTTTGGAAGCCATTGTTGTGAGAGAGACATAGCTGTTTGGAAGGACTGGAAACCATTTTTGACGATAGGACATAACATTAGAAAAAAGAAGATACCAAGAATCACCAAAAGAAGATTGTGAACTTGGTTAGTTTTGTTATACTAAAAATATATACATGTGTAAAATAGATATTAATTTAATTAAGTGTAATTATTGTAAGTGTCTGTTTCTGATTGTCTAGCAACCCGCCCTGAGATTAAGAGTTTTTTATATCATAAAATTATATTATCTATTTAGTATTAAAGTTTTTAAATTTAAACCCTAGCTATCTCCTTTATATTTGAATTTGGTTTAAAAAACGATTAAATTCTTTTTCTTTTATATTAAATTATTACATAATATATTAAACATGTAAAATATATTCCAGTTTCTGGAACTTCCATCCAGATAAGAAAGGCTTTAAACTAGAAATGGAGCAAATTGAAAAATATTTTAAACTGAATGTTTTAAATAATAATAAAATGGATCTTAAATTTTAAATTTGAAAAAATAATCCAACCTCTTAGGAAATATTTCAGTATGCATAAAACGTCTATAGTTGTTTTTCTAATACAACATGATCATACCTTTACATAATTATTAAGAAATTAAAACTTACTTTTTCTTCTTTTGTTTCTAAAATTAATTTTTCAAATTCATCATTGGACTGTTGTATTTGCTTAAGTAGTTGTGGCTGTAAATCATTTTCTGTCACGGGTATTAAACCTTCTCGAACCGATTGAGCAGTATATACCAACATGTATGCATTACTAGAAGCAAGAAATCCTTTCGCAACTCGGGCTTGTTTTGGTTTCTTAGCACCATCTAAATATTTTAAAATATTTTTTAATAGAAATTGAAGAAACAACAAAACTGAGATTATTACTTCTGAAGAATATATAAATGTGTATAATAACCAATACTTTGAACAATACTAAGTTCCTTTCTTACTTTCATCTTCTTCTTCGCTTCCAAGCTTTAGCTTATTTCCTTCCATCTTTTCCACCTGTTCATCATTAAATTTATACCAAGTTCCAGAC
The DNA here is from genome assembly GCF_000696795.3 of Halyomorpha halys. Lineage (NCBI taxonomy): Eukaryota > Metazoa > Arthropoda > Insecta > Hemiptera > Pentatomidae > Halyomorpha > Halyomorpha halys. The sequence goes on from NW_027114585.1 coordinate 643,355, forward strand.
AATTGGTCACAGATATGAGCTATAAAAAATTATAATAAACACCATTAAAATTGATGATAATTTATAAAAAAGAAAGTTTGTGGTGAAATATCGACATACTGAAGAAGTAGGTAAAACAACCCAAAAATTGGAATTTTTTAATTAGTGTTCATTTCAATACTCCAAAACAGAGATGCATGAACAAACACTGAACAATGTAAATAATAATAAATCTATTATGTTAATTCGTGATTGAATTCTATAATTGAATTCCAAACAATTGATAAATTAAAAAATCACCAATTTTTTGAGTTGGTACTGCTTTTGGTTTTTTTTAAATCTAGGTTTTAAAGTTTCAAGAGAAAAAAAAAAAATTAAAACTTAAGCTAAAGGTAGGAGCTACGGAATACAAAAGGAAAAGATAAACAATACTGCTCATAAAATATTTAACTACCTGACCACTGCTTTTACTAAAAAAAAACAAACTGCAAAACATAATAGTATTAAACAAAACAAATTCAAAAATGATCACAATGTAATAAAAGAAAATATAGAATGTTTGTAATAACTAGATTTGATCCAATAGAAATTTGGTATGTAAATTTAAAAGAACATGTAATTTATATCCATTTATTTCTTTTAATAAAAAAATTAAATTAACATTTATGTTTCAAATTACTTCTAAATCGTATGTTGATTTTTTTTTCACTCTGTTATTTTATTAATAAATTTTTTTTTTAGGATAAAATAAAACCAAAGACATTGTACATTTTTAAATTGATAACAACATAACAAGCTTTATATATTTCTCAAAAACCTTTATAAATTTCAATCAACAATTCCTCCATACTGTTATTATGATCAATAATGTTCAGCCACAGATAATTTTATACAACTAAAGGCTTTTAAAAATGAATAATTAAAAAGATAACAAAGCAGTCTTTCATCAACATTAATAGATAGGTGAAAAGCAATATACTAGAACAAAGATCACTGTGCATTAATTTGATAGCAAATAGATAAATTATACAAACCGACATAATGGCCGGAGTAAGCACTAGGGCCTTTGTGAATTAGAACAGCTGTTAAGTTGTACATGATAGGTTTATTTTCATTTTCAGGAACCGTCATATATTGACTCATATCCAAGGTATCCGGGAACTGAAGAGAAGAATTGATTTTCTTCTTATGTCCCTTTTGTCTGAAAGATATCCAACATCATTAAATTGATATGCTCCATTAATATACAATGAAATTAAGTAGTAAAGTTTATACCGATCATAGATAAAACGCATTAATTGAAGATTTAACACAACGGGTAATTTCTTTAGACTAATAAAACGGGTAGCTTCCTGCATTTCATTGCAAAAGCTGCAGCTATACTTATTCACACCATCCAGATTTTCTTCCTTCAAGAACTCACTTATACTCTCATGAAGAGTTTTGTTACCTTTTATGTTCAATTCTAATTCGAAAAACATGGAGGGGCTTATAGATTCTTTTTGGCATTTTGAACACCTACAAAAACAATAAATAATATAACCAATGCAAGAAATTTTAACGCTTAGAATAAATGAGAAAACAAATTTATTAAGTACCTTGTAATATATGAATATTCTCCTCTAAAATTGTCGGTAATTAAGTTTTGAACTTTAGGGTCAGATTGTTGATTTAATGATTCTTCTAAGAGAGATATAAAAAGTTTTGAAAACTCCTAAAAATAATGAAAATGTTAACACAGATCAAACAGAAGAAAATTTCATAATAAGGGGTAATTCTCCCCAGAACATAATGTTTACTGTACCTGAGCATCTTGTTGCATCGATGGTTCCAAATCTAGAGCTTTGATGAAAGCCAATGGATCAATTGATTTCTGCTTGCTGAACTGCATTAGTGCAAATAACAACTGAAGATGCCCGACTACAGTACGCGGTGACTTTACAGAAATGTCTTCATCTGGCATTTCAGCTGATTCCATCGGATCTTCTAATGGATTCCAAGAATAAATAGCCTTCCTACAAGATAATTTAAATTAACTAGAACAAAAACTTCACTAATAAATTAGGTACAACTATGTATCTTACCTGAATGCTAAGTTGTGAAACCATAATTGGACTAAACTATTCACATAACAGGTGGCACCTAAATTTTTCAAACCTACAAAGGTTTCAGGTTGCCTTATCTGAAGATCAACATCTTCATCTTCACTTTCATCTACATTATCACTAAGCCAGCGTGATTCACCCAATCCTGAGAGACAATAAGGATTTCCACGACAATTTCTCCTGGAGACATAACACTTATGAAACTAAGAACCAACCGAATCATAATAAATTAAATAAATCACAAAATTATAATTTTATTTAATATTTATAAAAAAAAAAAAAAAAAAACTCATTAAAAACACAAGACACTGCTAATCAAATTACCGGCATGTTCCTAATTTACACTTGGGTACATTCCCTCTATAAGCAGTATCAACATTGTCTTCAGATATTTTATCAGGATCCACTGTTTCACACCACAGCCAAGCAGCTTTATCCAACTGAACTTTACGAATTGGAGGCATTTCAATTTAATTATCATCAACAGAAAAATATTTTTTCGAAACTATTATTTTATGCCGACTGGCCAGATATCACAGTAATGAAAATTACGGCTTATTCTTGATGGATAAAAATAATTCAAGAACAACCCAAGTTCCCTCCGATAAGGAAGCATTGATCATAACATGTAAATGTGATTTGTGTACCTCTCTGTTACCGATAGATTAAATAAACGGTTAAATACATTCTCATTTAATGACTAAACTAGTAATCAAACTTTCATGTGACAATAACGATGTTATTGTAGACATGACATAACCCGGGTTATCCCTCTTCCTGCCGACTAAATATTAAACTTATTCAAACTACACAAAGAGATTTGTCTTTATTATTATTTTATATCAAAAAATTTGTACATGAAGAATTAAGTGAAGGCCAATATTTTTTTTTAGTGTGAATTTGGTAGATAATTAATTATTAATACTGTTTACCAATACAATCATGGAATAGAGAATTTCTGATAGCTAACTGGGTTTTTGGCTTACATAGAAAGTAACAATTTTTTTTCATTTTAAATTTTAAAGCTTTTATTATAAATTAAATCCCGGTATTTCTTCATAAATCAGGTTACCATCTATGCCGCCTTTCAAATACGAGCAGTTTGGCTCCTGATATCAGTAGGTTTCATGAAATACAAATTGTTAAGGTGATGATTTTTTTTTTAATGCTGATAGAACAATCTGAGAGCAGAAAATATGATTGAACAAACATTAGGTTCAGTTATTTTGGAATTTGATAAAACTGTCTTTCCAATTTAGGTCACTTGAATTCACATTTTTCCTTATTCTTTTAGATATTCCTGCTGTAGTTGTGGAGTTCTTGGAAGTTGCTGTTCATGTATTGCTCCATTCCAGAAAATTATATCCCGATGGGATTTTCCGCCTGAAAAAAAAGTATGGAGTTCCTGTCCATGTAAGCTGTATAAATCATTGTAGATCTTCCATTCCTGAATATTGAAATGTATATCAACTTCTCCGTTTTTTTTTTCTTATTTAAGTGACTGTAAGAATAACTATTATAAGATGTATTGGGATTCTGAAAATGGCACCTTCATCCTATGTACTAGCAGAGCAATTATCCTGCTACTGGATTTTTTAATTTTAAATTTCAGATATTTTCAAAACCCCTCATAGATACCTAAAAGGGGAGTCGTTTAGTGATTAAGGTATTTTACTAACCATATCCCTGGCCTGAGTTTGAGTCCAGCTGCCATTGGTGATTATTTAATCTATTAAATCAGCCTTAAAAAAGTGGTTTCCACATAATTAGGGGGGGACCTGGCCGTTAAGTCTAATTCTGGACAAAGTACCTGCTTTTACAACCATTAGTCTAAAAACAGTACTTCCCTACAAAGTACTGTACCCATGACCCTTCCTGGATTGAAGCAGTACAGCTTTTTATTTTATCGATACCTGTAAAATTCATTTTTTGTGGTTTAGTTCACTAGCCAGATAAAAAAATTAAAATAATTTTCTATATAAATCAATTTATTTATCAATTTTAATTTATGAACTTATTTAACATAATCAGTACAGTCATTTTTCTCACTCACATTTAGTATTTTAGATTTTCTACGATGCCTACCAACATTACTTTTAATATATTGTAATCATTTTAAGTTCATAATCTAATGAAATGTTTATCAAGGAGGACTGTCCGGATACAAATAAAATATTAATTGATCCTTGAAATTATAAATAACACATATGCTAATTATGTATATGACAAAAACCATTCTTATTGCTTCGTGAGCCCATCTTTTAAGTTTTCTACTTTGATTTAACAATACTCGAATACATTAAATATTAGGAAAATGTATACAAATTATTGATCGTCAGGATAAAGTATTAAGATTTTTAAATCTATGAAGATGGTCAGGGTTGAGGTCAAAAAGAACAAATAGTTTTTAACCATTTGCCCCACTGAAGGGCTTCCTCAGGCCTGTTCAAAGCGATAGCGAAAGTACCATCTTCTTATATTTAAGTTATATGGTCAACTATACATATATTAAGATTTTTATTGGTCCATAACTATTCAACCAATTAAGATAATATCTGATTTAATTTTAAATTATTAATCAATACTTTTGGCTCTTCTGCACTAGGTTTCTGTGCATCCCGAACTAAATAAATATATTACAAATTCTCTGGCTGCTATCAAACATTTATTGATTGCAGAAGATTTAAAGCAAGTAGACATTTGTTTTTTCAATGATAAGGGTTTATTGGCTGAAAGGTTTGTCTTTTATTTGAAAAATATATCACCTTTTTCTACCGACAGGTAAATGTGAAACTTATTTTCACTTGTAAATGTTATATCATTATTATTGTCATATTAAAAATGAATAATTTTTTGGTATTTTTTTTTTATAGCCAGGTTTCTTTTCTTCCCCACTTAAAAGAATCATTCAGAGCATTTTGTTTGAAACTATCTGTCAATTCTAATTTCATGAAGTCGTTGCCAAAGGGTTCTACTTTTAAAATATTTATCCACACATCTGAAGCATCGTCCCTTGCAATGAACGAAGATTCTGCTTTTCAGGTAAAGGTTGATTTGTTGTTGTTTATAACTTAATGGTCACTCATTGTCTGTCATCGTGATAGCTTACTAAATTATTTCATTTAAGAACTTTTTTGAAATTAATAAAACGATGTGGATGAGAATTATCTATCACAAATCTATTAAAAAGGCATTGCACCTTTTATATATTTTGAAATTTAATTACAAGTAACTGTAGAGACGATCCAAAGGTGTTGGTAAAATACATGATATGCATTCATCAATTTTAAAATTTCATTATAGAATCAAATGTCATGACATGACAGATGAAGTGAAGAGAGGAAATGTAATGAAAACTTGAACTGACATTTTGCCATAAATTCACTCAAAACTACTTTTTTTAAAATATTTTATAATAGTTTTTTAAAACTGATCACTGGAAGATTAATTATAAAATTAAACATATTGTTGTTTGTACCGCATTTGAGCCACAAAGAGCTAAACTTCTGAGGGAAACTGGACTTTATGTTCTCACGCAGAATGATTTCCCTCAACTGGCCACTTAACAGAACTTATAATATTACAAACATTTTGTGTACATGTGGGAAAGTTCAAGGCGAAGAGGATCGGCTGTTGAAAAAACTCCAAGCAGAAGAGGCAGAGAAGAAGGAGAACAAGAGATGAGAGTGAAGAAAGAAGAATAAACAGAAATTTGAATTTCCACATATGCTTTAAAAAATTTAAATTGTTATATTTGCACCTTTTTAATATACACCAACTGCTGAAACGCCTGTATTCCCCACAGGACCAGAGTAAGGTGGAATAAATAAATAAAAAACCATTACTATATCATCATATATAACTAATTTAATTGGAGAAGATGTGATAGATTTACGAAAAAGTGAATTCGACCTGCATTTGAGTAAAAAAATTTGTTGTTCTAAATTGTGGGCTAAACGTTTATGAAGCGAACAAAGAGAATTTATTTGAGATTTTAAATTGGGTAAAGATGATTTAAGGAACGAGAAAGTTAAATTAGATGGGACTGGAATGGGAACATTGAGAACAGATACTGATAAGATGGAAGGTGTAGAATTCTGGGCAGGAGAATCATTGATGAAAGAAGATCATCTCCAATTATTAATCTATGAGCAACTAACAACACCTCATAACTAATTTTATTGATAAAATATTATTTTGTCAGATTGGTAGAATATTATGGTTTTTTAATGTATTATTTCCACAGCAGTGTCGCACTTCCTAGCAGGAATTAAACTTTGAGCTAATGTTTATTTATTTTCATTATTTTTTGTTTTGTTTTTCAGTTTCTTGCCATTTTCATTGATTGTTTCATGTGTTTTTACCTAGCAATTTCCATGGATTGAGGCAGAAAAAAGAGATGTAACAATCGAAAATCCTAAAATATTTCCAGTCAGAAATATTGAAACGGATATAATGAATATTCACATTTATTCTGAAGAAAACAATGCATCAAATTCTGATGTGACAATGCCTTTTGAAATATCCAGTGATTCATAGAAGGACATAACTGTATTGCAAGATATGATGTACAGTTAGAAACGTGTATTCAAGTTGTTTATTAATATATCTTTGGCCAGAGATTGATGTTCTGATTCCGCATTTAAATCAAATGTTCATGAAAACTTATGTTCACAAAAATGGCTTCCTGGAAAATGTCAGTTCATAATAAAATCAATCTTCACAACAATGAGTAAGTAGAGAATGTTTTGTGTATTTTATGATACTAGGAAAATAAATAATAATTAAACACAGCCTTTTGTGATTGTTCCAGGATGAATCCACTTGGAAACTTTTGTTCCTATTTACGACCTTTAAAAAAAAAATTGTTTTGTAGTGACAAATCTTAAAGTAAAAACTTATAAACATTTGTTTGTTCACAATAAACAATAAATGAATAAACTTTAATTATTCTTTTTGGCTAAAATAGCTTAAGTTTTGTTAGGCATTTATTGTTACCTCAGTTCTCATAGCATTGGAAAATATAAGTTTCACCATTTCTTTAAGTAGTAATACAGCAAATCCCCATTTACCTAATGAGGTTGCTTGTAATAAATAATTTATTGAAATGAAGGAATAGAATTTTATTTTAGGAATTGAAAAAAAGTTACAAATAATATTATGAATATTATTTAAAAGTCCTATACATGGTTGTTAAGCTAATGTTTCCTGATTTTCCCCTCTAAAAATCAATAAACTCTTTTATATGAAATAATTATATCCATATTTTTTAAAATTAGAGCATCAGTATCATATTAATGGTAGTTAGTATGAAATTATATATTTTTTCTTTTGATTCAAGACTCCATTGAAGTTCAATACAACTCCAGGTTGGGAATGCCAAGAATCATATTTTATGGCTGCACCAAAATATATATTAACTGAGCAAGGTGGGAATCAAACCCATTGTTCAGAACCAGAGGCACCCTAGGACTCACCCCAACATTATTAATACATACCATCTATGTACATTTTTACCAGTATGGATTAAAATTACTTTAATATATAATGGTTACTCTGTTTTTCTGTGTGTAATATGAGTAATAGTTCCTTGCTATGTATCCAGTGTGACACAGTAATTATATTTAGTTAAGTTTTATCATTTAAAACAAACCGTTATATAAATGTATTATGATAACTACAATAATTTGGTATTCTAATAAAATGATGATCTTCAAAAATAAGGCTTTATTAATCAAGAACTATATACACTTGACAAATCTGAGGGTTATGATTATTAGATACCATAGAGTTTTCCACGCACATCTTATCTATCTGAGTAGTATTTGAGGTGAACTCAACATACTAACTTGGACAACTCAGTATGTTGAGTTTTAGATTGGGTTTCAGCTTATTGTGGTGAAACCAATTAAAGCTGAGACCTCTATGCCAGTTGTGGCTGAAAGTTTAGCTTGAGTGCAGAAAGGTCTACTTGAGGAAGTTCATCATTTTCTGGTTCTCTAGCAGGAGCCAAGTATCCTGCAGAAGCCATCAACCATCTCCCTTATAACAATCTGAATCAAGAGTAGTCCACATTTGCTTCCTTCAGGTCAATTTGATAAAGCACTTACTGTATCATTGGAATTTCCATATGACCACCAATGCGAAGTTAGTAGCCTCACAGGGAGTGATTTTCTGCTTGAGGGTCTTTCATTATCCTACCACTATTATCATATCCCATATGACAACTTTGTACCGTTATTGATCCTTACTATGTTTGCAAGGAATAATAGTCCAGCTCATTGCTACTTCACGAGTATATAAAAACAGTTTTGAGTTATTATGATTTGAAAGGGAAATCCTTGAGCCAAATGAAAGTATGCAGGGAGTCCAGAAAGTGAAAAATAATTTATTAATAGTTTTATAAAGGTGGAAGTTATATGATATGTTTTAGAACATGGTATTGCAAAATTTTGAAAATCTATCTATATGAAGGGAGAGGTCCCTTTACATGTTCTCAAGGAGATTTAGATTTAGCCAGGTGTGCTTGTGGTTTATTGTATTATATAATATAAGTAAAACTTTGGTTTAAGTTCAGTTCAAACTTTACAAGAAGAGGTCATAGATGGTCCTTATGTTTTCCTATGAGTAAACATATTCATGGATTTTACCTGCAGTAAAGGCAATTAAAGCTCCTCCAAAATGTATCAAGGAAAATTAAACAAAGTGCAAAATCAGGCCTTTTAACTAACATTAAATTTTTTTAGATTTAATGCCTTTATAAGGGCGAAATATTGGTTTCAAATAAAGTAAAAATAATCTGTTTAGTTATTTCCATTTTATGCTCTTTGGCGCTCTTTATAGAGCCCTAAACCTACCAAGTTTGATACAGATTGGTTGAAGTTATATATTTTTGCCATATACTTTTTTATATAATGTAATTTACTGCTATAAACTAAATAGATTTATAAGCAATTAATTAATATCAAACTTTTTTTTTCTGATCCCTCTAAAATAGAAAACATTAAATTAGTTGGCTGTATTACCTATGATTACGTAATTCGAATTGGTTTCTAATTTTTTCTACCATTGGTACTTGAAGGTGTACAGTGAAATATTTGGCTGGATTTATGATGTGTCGTTCCATGTGGATTCAATTATAAAAATTTGGAGGTGAGGTACCTTCTCGTGATGATTAAACTTCAAACGTTTAATTGTATTAAATTAATTTATTTCCGGGTCTGCTGGTTTAAAATAGAAAACAATAGCTGGCTTATTGTTTATTGTCTTCTGTTGAATAAGGTGGAGTGTTCTTTTCACAAACCTAGCAACAGTAGTTTGTTCGATCGTGAGCAATGGAGATAATGGTGTTCGACAAGGAGAGACTCCTTTCTGAACTCAATTTGGATAAAAAAGCGAGGTTTGCAAATCAATTTGTGTGTTTATATTTTATTATTATGCACTAAGGATAATACATAGTAGTATTTGGATTATAGCATAGTTAAGAGTACCACATTATATCCATAGTAGTTGAATACGTATATATGTGAAAGTGTGCAATGTCACGTAAATGTTTCCATCAAGTAGGCAAGCGACTTATGGTTTTGTATTTAACTATGAATCTGGTGAAGCAATTGTTACAATTAATATATTTATACGATTAATAACGAATAGACATTCGCTGTTAGACTAAATAAACAGTATGTGATCATGGATTTTGTAAGTATTAATTTTTTTTTTTTTAGAATACTGTTTCTGATGGAGAAATGTTATTACGTTTTATAAGCATCACTGTTGAAGGGTTTGGGACATCACCGAGCCCCATCTTACTAAAGTGTGATAAATTTAAAATATATTTTTTCAGACACCTCTTTTTTAAAATAAGTATTTTACAATAAAAATTGGGCTATCTGAAACCTGCTTTCATTTGTATACTGATGTAAGAAATATAAATCATATCCAAACCATATCACATCTATCTATCTGATGGTAGAACTAAAAGTTTGCCACTTGCCTGGTTTTGTTATTTTGATTTTTTTGGACTATCATCGAGTTTACTCAACTTTCATTATAAAACGGAACAGAATATAGATAGGTGAAAAGAAACGAAACGTTAATATCAGCAATTTATATTACATTGCTAATATACAATCTCAAACAAGAGCTAATTATTGAATCCAAAGGTTCAGGAAATTCTTTAATTAATTAAAACACGGAGATCACAAATGTTCATTAGTTGGCAGTTTTAAAACAATGCAAAATCAAAACAGACGTGTAGATGCAGCACAAGCGCCCTTTGATTCGTGACCAAGAACTCAAATTCAAGCCAGCTTGCACCAGCCAATCCAGATAACCCATCCACACCCTTGCGCATACGCCAATTGCCATTGTTTGGCAAACGCGTAGAAGTACCTTGAAATTTACTCTCATTTGCGTAGACTCGTAGCAGAAGATGAAAAAATTGGAGTTGCCTCCATATTGCACCAATGATTTAAATAACAATTACTATTTCAAGAATACATTAATATATTGATAACTTTCTGCATAAATACCCTTTGATTATTAATACAAAGTCAGGCTGTAAAATGGAACATTTTATAGAGAAAAGTTTATTTATCCAGTAGCTATTTCTTGAAGTCTTGGTTATAAGATACATCGGTGCAGACAAGATGTTCTACTTAGGCGGAATTCAGCAGATCATGGACTGAATTTTGTTGTACACCAATTGAATGTTATCCATGGGCGTTAAAAAAAAGATTCAATTGATAAGATCCCAATATTTTCAAATTCCTTGATAAACACCATGAAACTCTCACAGCACTCAAGTCTTGCCACTTTGATCCGAATATCAAGAACTTGCCTCTAAAGGACCGACGTAAGCTGAACAAGGGGTTAACGAATCCAACGAGTGCCGTACCACTAAATATTACTTGTGTTTTATTATCGTAAATAATATTAATCCAAAATGGCTTAAGGTTTATTATGAAAATGGAACTAATTATTATATTTTAACTACGAGAGTTAATTATTTTACATCAAAATACTCTTACACAGCTCTAATTAGAGTACCCAAAAGCCTGGGTTCTAGACATTGTGTCTCTCTGGTTCCACGGTGACAGTAAGTTTGTCACGCCTGCCCAGATAGTTGATAATACTACCAACTATCAAGCAAATTCTGATACTAAGACAGTAAATATTAGGTTACTCGATCATATTAGTTATGAAAGCTTAATGAAATGTTATGGTTGACTGTCATCGTAACTGTGATGCCCCCACCCATGCCGATGTCGCAAATATAAATGATGTACACGTCCGCAGATGTTTGGATAACAACAATCAACATGTAGAATGCGACACGGAAACTTGTTTCTCTTTGCTTTGTGTTCCGTCTACGGAATGACTGTATTTGCCTATCATTTTCCTCAATGGAATCGCACTTTTATGAAGAGGGGCGGCTAAAACTCTTGGAGCGTTCATATTTTGAATACAACCCTGTAAGTAACGTGTGAGATATAACACACTCATGACGAATAATTTTTATTGTTATACATTGAAAATAAATGAGAGAGCCACCTCAGTATGCTTGAGCTAATAACGATTCAGGTGCAACTCAGGCGTGAATAGTTAGAATTAGTTTAAAGCGTTACACTTAATAAATGAACATCTTTTAATTTCTACTTCTGATTGTTTTAGAGACACTATACAAGAGGATAACAGGAAGTTGGACATAGAGATTCGAAAGCTAGAAAAAGAATTAAATCGTCTCCAAAAAGAAGATCCATTAAGTAAGCTATTCCATAAAATCATATAAATATTAATATAAAAAAATAGCACCAAGGTTTATTTTCTCAACCTTCAAAGGTAGGGTCCACCTTATGCTAAAGAGTTCACTTTACTGCAAGTATACTCCCTCCATCATAATCCTTCCACCAGGCAGGGAACAGAAGAGGCAAGATAAGACGTCCCTGGACGCCATTGGTCCAGCTCGATCACGCCCTCCCAAACTGCAATCTACTTATGTACTTTAGCATTTTTCACTTACTATAAGTATACTGAATCAAACAGAGTTTCTGAACTACTTGCAAATATAAATTTTCCTGTATTATTTAAGCAATATCCTGTACAGATCATAAGATGACAGTTCTTAAAATAGGAGGATTGGTTGTGTTAATGCGAATCTTTTATGAAACTATGTTTTTAATATCATTTAATAAATTTAAAACATGTATTATCATGAGAACTTGGTGAAATATTTGTATTTTTCAGACGACAAGGCTCCTCATGTCGATCATCCGAAATACAAAAGGTATTTGGAACAAATGAAGTTCAAGGAAAGTCAGAAACGACAGCTTGGAGTTGATCGAGAGAGGCTACGTATAATGATTGGTAAATATCACTATATTATTATTAGCAATTATGTTTGTTGTTATAAAAAAGATTTTCATGTCTCATTTAATGATTTATAAATTTACTAGGTGGAAATCCCATTACGAAGTAGGGCTTAGTACTAGTTACCTCTCCCAATATAATATTTCATTTATAAGAAGATGGTCAGGGTTGCGGTCAAAAGAGGAATAAAAATAGTTTACAACTATTTATTTTTCGACGTTTCGCCCCACTTTGCAGGGCTTCATCAGGGCTAAAAAGATACAAAAAAAACCGAGAATTACAACAATAAGGCAATTTAAGCTAGGATAAATACTATGTAAAAATAAAGTGTTAAGAAATTACATATAAATAAAAGGAAGGAAGACGTAAAATAGTATCAATATAAAATAAAATTGAATAAACAATGATAAGAATAAAAAATAAGTAACAATGGTAAGAGTAAACATTTTTTTGAAAAATACGTAAAATATACAGTTAAAAACGTGCAGGAGACGACAAAAAAAAAAGAGATTAAATAAAAGTCTTGAAAGAATAATTATAAATAAAAAAAGTAATAATGATATAAAATGATAATAAATGAGCAAAGAACAAGTCAAGACCACCTACCTGTTCAAAGGTAAAGGTTGAACAGAAGGCGACAAAAAAAACAATTTATCTTCCTATTTTACGTCTTCCTTCCTTTTGTTTATATGTAATTTCCGAACACTTTATTTTTACATAATATTTATCCTAACTTAAATTGCCTTATTGTTGTAATATTCTCAGTTTTTTTATATAAAATAAAAAAACAGTTAGGTTACGTTTGAACAGGTAGGTGGTCTTGACTTGTTCTTTGCTCATTTATTATCATTTTATATCATTATTATTTTTTTATTTATAATTATTCTTTCAAGACGTTTATTTAATCTCTATTTTTTTTTCGTCTCCTGCACTTTTTTAACTGTATATTTTACGTATTTTTCAAAAAAAGTTTTACTCTTACCATTGTTACTTATTTTTTATTCTTATCATTGTTTATTCAATTTTATTTTATATTGATACTATTTTACGTCTTCCTTCCTTTTATTTATATGTAATTTCTTATCACTTTACTTTTACATAGTATTTATCCTAGCTTAAATTATCTTATTGTTGTAATATTCTCAGTTTTCTTTTCTTTGTATCTTTTTAGCCCTGATGAAGCCCTGCAAAGTGGGGCGAAGCGTCGGAAAATAAATAGTTGTAAACTATTTTTGTTTCTCTTTTGACCGCAACCCTGACCATCTTCTTATATATCAATTTTTACGGTCAACTATATATACATATATATAATATTTAATTATTTGGAAAAAAGTATAAAATTTATAATTATAATTATTATGAGTTTCTAGTTGTTAGCAACCAACCAAATGTCTAATATTATTGAATCAATACTGGCACAGCACTGTGCACAATAAAGATTTTCAGTCCAGGACGAATTACATAATTATTGTGCATTTTTTAGTTCCAATTCGCCAAGATGTTATCACAGCATATAATATTTCGCGTGAAGCTTATCTGAGTACTTCCGCTATAATCTAAGTTCAAATCGTTCCCTGAGGTCATATTCAATGTGGAAAATTTTTTATCGAACTATTCATATTTATGTTAATGCTTTAAAATATCTCATTAAACTATTGAATTCCATTCAAAGGAATGAACAGTTAGAACATTTATAATAAATCAATGTTAACGAAATCATAACGAAGTTTTAAAATAGAAAAATAATATAAGAAAAAATGTAAAATTTTAATTTTTTTTAAAAAGAAAACCTAGTAACAGAGCTTGTTTCATTGAAAATGTTTACTATAATTTTTTACGTTATTTAAAAAATAGTTATGAAGTTCATAGGTAATACAATGCAAAATTCTTCAGGGAAAAAATATTCAGAATACCAGGTTACTGTGAGATGAAATTACAAAATCCTGAGCCTCTTAAATAACCATTGTTTTATGTTTGAGAGACTTAAGGCTTTGTTATTACCATTTTCTTATTTCTGCTGTCATCAATTAACCATTAACCAAATAAATTAGTTGTTTTGTTTGTTAATTCTTCTATGACAGTTTTTTATATCAAAAAAATCAAACGGGGTCACTAAAGAGGATCTAGGAGGGTGAATTCCAGAGAGCGAATTTGTTGATCGGGTGAATTTAAAAATTGTGAAATGGTGAAATTGGAGGAGCAGAAATGGGAAAGAAAAAAGGAATGAATTGAAACATTTGTATTTGGTGTATAGACCGAAATTGATTGTAAAAGGAAACTAGGGAAAAAAAAATTGTTTTCTTTATATCTTACTATACCATGTATGTGTAATTTATATATGTCCGATTACGGATTGATAAGTATGCTGTGTGAGATGGGAAGTGGGTCAAAACGTTGGTTAGCAATAAATAGTTTTCTTCGCCACCCAGACTATCTTCCTGCAATATATTATTTTGATTTTTTTTTTTAATTCAAGTTCATTTTTCATCGTCATTAAATAATTACATTATAGTTGTTTGGATTGTACTTTCCAAAGACTATACCACCAAATTGTCAGATGTTAAAAACAAATTAAATTGTTATAATAATCATGTAAGGTCCACCAGGCCGATCTGGTAGTAATACGTTATAAATAAAAATTCATAACAGTAAATTAATAATTCTAAAATATATTTTTGTTTTTTCAGAGGCAAGGACTGATATAACAGAATTGAATGTGGAACTCCTGACTCAGGTTTACCCTTTTATAATCAAATTTCTATCATATATTTGTCATATTTATATCATATTTTATAAGATAATATATTAACAGCTAATAATGATTGTAGTAATTTTTTACAGGCAGAGCTGATCAGAATTGTGAAACAACTGGAGAGAAGAAAGGTTGATGCTGCAAGTAAATTGCAACAGACAGAAAACAGTCTTGACTCTACAGCAAAGGTTCAAAAAAAATTTTTTCTGTTTTTCTGATCCTGAATCAAAAATCAATTGTTATTAAGATTCAAAATGTGAACTATATTTTCGTTAATACTATACAGGCAAAATCAAGAATAGAATGCTCTAATTCCAATTCAAAACCAGCTCAAGGTAAAAAAACAAACAAATACCCCTTTCGAGAAACAATAGAATAAGTTTCAATGATTGATTGAAACACTAATCAATCAAAAAATATGTTGAGAATATTTCTGACTAGGTAAGACCAAGATGGAAATACTACTAACTGAATTAAAAATCTTAAGGTTAAACCTACTTTTTCTGGTTATTTATGTTTTATGACCCACTTTCTGGTCATTTCTTAAATACAGCAAGGTTATCTAGATGTAACCAACCTATACTAACTATGGTGGAGGATCAAGTTTTCATTTCGTGGGACCACTGCAGAAATAAAAATTGACTCCCCAGGCAGTCGCTTAACTCCCTCAGCTACTAATGGCTCTTAAAGGTTATACCTCCCATTAATGAAATATTTAGAGACTTGGGTTGGAATTTTATATTAAGTTCATTAAATACTCCAATGAACATATCCCTCATCACTCACCTCAATATGAGAGAAACTGTTAAAATCGCATGATTTTGCTAAAAGCCTGCAACATAAATAACTTTTTATTATGCAGCATTGAAAATAATCCTAAAAATGTCATAAACTTTTAGTTCAGAAGGAAAAAACTTTATGCACAAATATTCAAAGAATTCATTAAATTGAATACCATCATGAGATTATTTGAACTAAAAATTTTTTGGGGGAGCAATATGACAAGATTTACAAAATATGGCACAGAGGTTATCTAAATATCAAAACAAAACCGCTGTCGCTTGCTCCAATTTTCCGTAATACATCGATATATCGCTGCTTTGTTTTTACAGTGGCACATTTAACAAAAAGAAGTTTTTATTTTATTTTGAACTGGACCTTAATCTACCTAAGATAGTCTTATCTACTGTTGCCCTCCTAAAGATTGTTTAGAAGTTAATAGGGTTATCGCACAGTTATGGTATAATCAATGAACAAGGTTTAAAAAAAAAAAAAAAAAATTGTTTGTCATATGTGCCACTGTTCAGTTCAAGCATGTATCTCTTCCATAGAGGATTCTGCAGAAAGCAAACCTCAGATTGAAAAACAAAGAATTAATGCTATATTACTGTCCCTTAAGTACCACTCCATATCTTGCAGAAAAGATATAACTATCCACCCCATAGATTGGATGATGGATATCATGAACACATATACTACTTATTAACTGACTACAAAACCTTTTTTTTATTACACCTATCTGGACATTTTTAACATAGGGAAAAATTATAACTTCACTTAAATGTTTAAATAATTTATAATAAGAATAAAAATATAGTGAATTAAAGGAGAAGAAAAAAATGAAGACCAGAATCTCTTTATAATGATTATATTGATGTTATTTTATATAATTTACAAAAATAAAGCTCCATCAAGTTAAATTTATTACACAATACAATCAGTCACTGTTGTTTATACAATAATACTATCAAATAAACCTGCAATATCTAAATTAAATCACAATACAAAAGCTTACAATTTATACCGAAATACACTCAGGTTAAGTTTTGTGTAATTTATTATTTTTTCTGTTATAGGAAGTGGTTAAATTGAAAGATGCTCTCAAAATGTACCAAACCGAAATGGAACTAAGAGAAAGGAAGAGAGGAGTGACTAGACTGCAATCACAAAAATTTTAATATGCACCATTAATACTGTTCGAAACAGTAAAGCAGTAATATTAATAAATTTTACATTGGCATTTTGAAAATTATTTATCCCAAATATTTTCAAACTAAATACTGCGCTGTGGCTTATTTAAAAAAACAAAAAACAAATAACTATTAATTACTTTTCATAACTTGAGGTTTGATCATGAGCTGTGGATGATAATCAATCCTTTGCATTTCAATATTGATGAAATCAGTCCAAGATATTTACTGAATTGAATTAATAATTAAACATAATTATTAAATTAGTAATTAAACTAGACCTGATTTTTATTTATTTAAAGCAATGCACATTTAGTTATATTTAAAAAATGAGTAATTCATTAAGGCAATATGAATGATGGAAAGTTCTTCAGCTGTGTTCTCTTAAGTCGTCGGGAGATATTAAACATAAGCTTTGTTCTAAAATAATTAAAAAGTATGATGCACAGTTAACAATACTGCTGTTTTTAAACTTATACTGTAGGGAAATGTGATATAAGCAATTTTGGACAAGCAAGGATGAAACTTAAATGCTTATATTTTTTTAAAATATATATATAGTACATATAAATTTTGAGCACACATAAAATATAAATTCAATAGCGGACTAGCTATATACCCTAGTTTTAGTTAACAAAATAATATAACTACATAACAATCTCAGAACTTAAATGTAGTACGTAAAAATGAGAATAAAGTAAATAATTTCAAAGGAATGTTAAGGTACAGTCAAATCAAAAAGTGAAGAGACTTAAAAGAAATAATATCTTGTAAAAGTATTATGGCTTAGGTGCTGCTTCGACAAACAAAATAAAATCCATACGTGAGAAATAAAAATGTTTTAAATAAATAATTTAATATATATTAGAGTTTTGCTCAATTCATGTTTTCAATCCACGACTCTTCCTTTTAATTCGGGCGTATGGCCCAATGTCTGGATCCATGACGAAATCATATAGGACAGAAACCCAAGAATTATGCTGCGGTAAATTATCATAATATTCACTCGCTATCCTCCTTACCTAGAAAATAAGAGAACTTAAATAGAAAGATAAAATTGTACTATTAGTCATCATTACCTTTGTTAGGCACAAATAATCTGTGAGATGAAGTACCTAATTTTTTTTTTAGTCCTAAAACAGGATTTCCTAAAAAAGGTTACAGGCTCTAGTAGCTTTCCGATTTCCCACCCCCCACATTCTGGATCAGATCATTTAATGATTTAACCAACTGGAAGAGTTACGTCCAATTATACATATATAAATATTTTTCATTTCCAAATTAAATTTTTTTATTCAACTACAATAGTCCTATACTTATGTTTCATGATAATTAAAAATTCAGTGATATTTACTGTTATTTTATATGATAAGATAAAAATGTTATTCTAAAACTCAAAAACCGTTTCCTCTCTTGTGTTCCTCCCTTTGACTAGAGCTGACTGGTATACGGAGGACACTCGGGTAATCTCGAAGCTAACCTTAAACGTCTCATGAATTGCGCAGTAAAATTTGTTTTTACGATCGACAGAGATATGCACATCACCCAGTATTACACCGAGCTGAAGTGGCTCTATCCATCCTTCCGAAGCCAGTATTTCTTAACTTCCTTTCTATTCCAGGTAATCATTACACAACACCCCACTGATATCCCAAAAATCCTGCAATTTAAGTTCTCAATCCAATCCTGTACTACCAGGTCTCATTTATCTGACATCAACCCTCCACCTCATCGAACAACTGCGTTTGACAAATCATTTTTTATGCGAGCTGCCTTTTACTGAAACTCCATTCCCTCTAACATATGTAATGTACCAACCCTTCCCTCATTTAAAATCCTTCTGTTTAACTACCTTTTGCTTCTCCAAACGCAATAACCAATATTATAACAGTATAAATAATATAAATATTAAACACTCATTTGTTAATTGTAAATATAGTAACAACCTTTTTGTTTTGTTTTTTTATTTATTTAGTAATCTTTTTTTTTCTGTTGTATCTAAAATTATTTATATGGAATTATAATGTAAGTTAT
Source organism: Halyomorpha halys (assembly GCF_000696795.3). Taxonomy (NCBI): domain Eukaryota; kingdom Metazoa; phylum Arthropoda; class Insecta; order Hemiptera; family Pentatomidae; genus Halyomorpha; species Halyomorpha halys. The sequence goes on from NW_027114585.1 coordinate 662,563, forward strand.
AATCAAGAGTAACTACACTGTTTTTGACCAATATATATTATTGTAAAATTAAAATTACCTTATAATTGTTACCGTAACCTTATAATTGTTCTAAAGAGACCTAGTCCCAGAATAATAAATTATTTTTCATTTAATTTCATAAAACACAAATAGAACCATTTTAAGTAAAAAGTTCAGTTTGTTAATTTTTCAATTAGGTTTAACCAGAAAGAAAATTTATTGTAACAGATGAGTTGTGCTTTAAATGTGTTAGGATTTGTAGGGCACCCAACTTAGGGTTAAAAATATTTAAAAAAGTTTTGTAAATTTCGCCTGTAAGATCAATCTGTATAGAATTTCACAACCTTTACTGATAACACATTCATATTATCTCTCAATGATTATTATGAAGTCTTCAGTCACTTATAAATTACCTCAAAGAATAGAGTGAATAAATCCCAAAAAATCACCTATATCATATTTTAATTGATTTTTAATTAATTGTAGAAAAGAATTATTAATTTGGATTTAATCTCAAGATTTAACTCATTTTAAATCCTGATAGAGAAATGAAAAGATAGATTTCAAAAATTCCTAAGACACGTGAATAATACTCTAAAACGACAAGCTAAGCATACTACAAAATGTTCATTTACTTGAATTGGACTTATGGTACCATCAAATTCTCTCAGTACCCATTCTTTCAACCCAAAATCTTTTATGAAATACTTCACTTTATTAAATATTAAACATAATATATAAATTAAGTAATTCACTGAGGTATTATTATTTCATATACAAATGATCTAGGGAAAAATGGAAATTTTTCCTAATATTCTGCAACATCATCCACTTTATAATACCCAATGCATCCAATAATAAAATGGTCCCATGACACTTTAATATGGTACATTTAGCTTAACCCTTGGTCGGGTACACTACAAATCCTAAAATTTTCGGGTCAAACTCATCTGAAATTAAAATTCTCCTTAAACTCAAGAGAAAAAATATATACTGAATTTTTCATTTAAAAATGGTAATAATGGTATTTTAAAATAATATTTTTAAATTATGAGACGAATAATCGACATGAAAAATATTTAGAGGATAAGATCAAGTGCACTTAATCTCACAGATTATGTAGAAAATCATTGAAATATAGAATAAAAAGTAAGACTATTGAAGCTAAATAAAACAAATTAAAATTTAGGAAATCAAAAAATCAACAGAACATAAGGAAAATTTTAACCCTAACTTTTATGAGAGATATAAAATTAGAAACTTACTCTACAGCCCCAATCTTTTTTTTAGAAAATCCTGTGCTTGGACAAACAAAAGAACTGGGCACTTCATCATATAGATTATCTATGCCATATGAGGATTAAAAATCATATCAAATCCAATTCATGTACTTTAACACAGCAGCAATTTTCAATAACAAAAAAAATCTGGGTTTCATAATAAAATTTAAAATGATTATTTTTATATTTATTTATATAATTCTTATGAGGCATTATATGTGTGAATTCAGCCATATTACTTGGACCCATGGTATTAACCTTTTTGGTGTGGAATGACAATATAATGTTTAATTTATTTTATATGTTTGCATTTTATATGTTGCATTGCTTGAGCAAATCCAGTCATTGACTTGGAAACATGATATATAAAAACCCCTTTAGTGTGAAAATAGTTACCGTATCATAGTTGTTTAATTTAGTTAATATAAAGTTTTCAAAGCATTGTCTCTGCGGCAATGACTTGAACCCATCATATCAATCCTTGCGAAATGACGATATATATTGTTGTTTAATTTATTTTAGACAATGTTTTCAAACAAATCTCAATGTAGCATCATCAAATAAAAACGAATATATGCAAGCTTCACACTATCACCGCTACTTTGACTGCATTTCTTCTGCAATTATTGCCATGTTTCAAAATTCAGTGTCTCCTCTAATCTTATCAATACAGAAAATATTTTTTAATTTTCATTTTCTTCTTCTCATCCCTGATCCCTATTCTCTTTTTAATTGTTGCCTTGCCTTACTTCTAATTATTTTTACTTCAACTACTTACCCAGTTTTATCTAATATAACTTCAGATATCACTTCTTTAATTTGTTAATTTTTCCAATATATTTTATTTTTTCTCGTTATCTCAAATAACATTTCCTTCCACACATTATACATGTTTTGGACCAATTCTTACCTATATAGTATCATCAGTAATCTTTTTAATTTTCTAGTTATACTGTTATTGTTAACTATATTAAGGTTGTTATTTTGTTTTGTTTTTTTAGCCCTGACAAAGGCCTTTAGATTTAGACAAAACGTTAGCACAAATAAAATAAGTTTAACCTATTTTTGTTAATTTCTACTGACCACGAGCCACCCTGCCTCCCTCCCAAACCATCTCACAGAAAATGTTTTATTTATTATGCAATATTACAAAAGTAAAAACTTTAAGTAGCAGTAAGGTCATACATCATTACCTCAGGTAGCCTTGAACCAGGAACTGCGGGGAAGTCATGATGTTCATTATGATAGCCGACATTGAATGTTATCCAATTGAGGCACCCGTAATATGAATAGGTTTCGAATCCCTTACGGAACATATAGTGCTCTGATATGAAGTGGCCAGCAACAGGATGCAGTCCCATAGCCATCAAAGAGCCACCAAACATGTAGAACAGAATTTTTCCTCCTGAAAAATAAAAATATTTCAAGTTACTTTAAAAATAAAAAACCTTTTATATTATTAATATAATATTTATATATATAAGACTGTATGAATATTAAACATTCTACAACAACAGGTCACATTTTTAATTATTAAAGCATAAATGTTTAAAAAACCGCCTTCTAAGTATATAGATCGGTAGAGCTTCCATACCATTTCAACTTCTGAGAATACATTTAATTATTTTTCTTTTTTAATAAATTCGATCAGTTGTTTGACATTTTTATTATGTTTGGTTCCAGTACAACACTTAATTCCTACATATGTACTATATTTATTTTTATTTAATTATTATTGTTCATGTCATTTTAGTTCTTATTTTTAATAAATAAATTCCTTTTCTTCAACCTCATGTTCAATTTTATCATCATTTTATTTATTATATTTTTAGTACTTTTATAATTTTAATATTCTTAGTATAATACTAATAACATGTTTCAATGTTAACTCCACTTTACATCCATATAGTATGTGTTTTCGCATGGAGTAAGTACAATTTCTAAATAAGGGTTACTAAAAAAATGCATAAAGTTACTATGCAAGAGAAAAAAAGGGGGGTCTCCCCCACCCCATCCGCTTCTTGGTGGACCCATCTCCATTTTACAAGTTATACAACTGTTAATTTAATTCTATTTCTTGTTTCTTAAACTGTATAACTCTAATTTACATGTATTAAGATTGTATTATTTTTTATTAAAGTGTAAACGGGAAAACAGGACTCATTTTTATTATTACACCTTATTTTTAAAATAAAATCTTACATGGTGATCACTAAAAAATATTTATTTATATACATATATATATGTAGATAAAACCCTTGTATAATAAACGTAATTTAGAAATCATACTCTGACCATGACACTCTTTTTTTCTTATTTTACTTATAATCAAGATGAAAACTGTTTAACTTATGAGAGCATGATAAGAATAAATAAAGCTATTGATAATTCAACCTAAGTTATTTTATATTAAAAAGGAGTCAATTACAATTTGAAGAAATTGTAACATACTAACCACAATAGTAATAAATAAAAAAATTGAAAGAGAGCTGAATCGCAGTATTTATCCCTTCGAGTAATGTTGGCGGCTTTGGATAGGTCACAACTGGCCGGAACGCATAGAACAATGGCTGAAATAGGAGCCAAATAAACTTTCCAAATGTTGTGCAGAATAGTTTAGCTTCAAAATATGTTGGGATATCCGTATCCAATTTTTCATCACCTTGATACTAGAAAAAGGAAAGAAAAATGATTAATTAAAATATTGGATGGCTAAGGCAAAATTTCCAAGAGTCACACTTTAATTAGTCAGCATTAAATAATATTTTCATCCAAGTACATACCCAGGATCAAAACTAGGGGGGCAGGCCAGAGTTGTTCGGTTGTGACATTTCAGCACGGAAAAGGCGAGTGAAAACAAAATTTTACACAATTATAGCAGTGCTTCATTAGTTATTACAATTATCTGCTTAGAAAAAAAAATATTAAATCAATAATTTTTTTTATTTCTAGGGCCAGCTGCCCCCCTCTGGGTACACCCATGTTTGCATCCACTATAGATACGCGATTACACATAGAAAAAGATGAATGCATATAATATATCTGAAAACTTCTTTAACGTGTAAATTAAATTAAAAATAAAAAAAAAAATAAAATTTTTTATAAAAAATAATGGATTGAAATTAACACATGCCTATTTACATAACTAGAACAATGATGTAATGCCAGAATTAGGAGACAATATATAAAGAATATTACCAACTATTGGCTGCAACTTCACGTTGTGTATTATTTAACTTAATGAGAATATATTTAATATGAGTGCTCCGGTGGCCATGGTAGCTGAGTGTGTTAAGCCATCATCTTAACAATCTTGAGCTTGCACAGGTGCAGGTTGGAATATGGCCTGAGTCAGTTGACTATTTTATGGTGGTCCCATAGAATGAAAATATGACCCTCAGTCAATATTAAGTATGAGCACTTGACATAAGAGCATATTCTGTTAATTACAATGCATTTCTATATACAATATTTTTAATTTTTCCTATCAAGGAAGTACATGAATAAATAGGAATGCTGGTAGCAATTGTCTTAGACCACGGCATTCACGGTTAGGCTCTTGTTAGTCATTTTGGAAGTGCCTATACCACCTGTTGTTTTCACTTAGTTTCATTGTGAACAATTTTTCAAATTAATTTGTGTTTATGGTTATGGTTCCATCAGTCCGACTGATGGTTTATGGATCATCTGATGGTATATGGAAGCCCCAGCAAACAACTGATAGTATCCTAATCACTCCCAATCCCACTCCATGTTATTAATATGTACACAGGTTTGTTATCTTTTATTAATTTGCCGTTTCTATACAGGTTATTATTAGTTTTTCCTTCCTAACGAAACTGTCATATACAAATTTTAAAATAAATATATTCAGCGTCTCTGTGCCTAAATTATTTTATTTTATTTTATTTTTTTGTGGCAATTATGAAACTTATGATAACTTCAACACGTCTCCACTGATTCACATGTAACTAGGGAGTGACTTAGGATCCAACAAACTACACAGAATGATACAAAGTGATTTCCATAAACAAATTAGAACCAGAGTTTTAAAATAAAATGTCTAAGGATTTTTCTTTATTCAGCACTACTTTTTCTCCTTAATAAACACATAAAAGATAAGAGTTATTATAAAGAAATACCTCATATGAACATATCACCAAGGATTAATTTCAGGTGCAAGCAGAGTAGTAAGTCAAAGTTGCATGTTGGGCACACCAAAGATTTTTAAAATTTATTTCGAAATTGGGAAGGATTGCTCTGAAGCCCTAATATGTTGAAGATGTAGGAAAAAAAATATACAGAAATATGGAAGTTATCTTTACCTATCAATGAGTCAGGGATACAATTTTAAAATTACAGCAAGTCTCAACTATTTAATTATTATAAATTCTTATAACAATTCTAGAATTGAAGCATATTTTTAAAAATAAAACTTACAAAAGAAAAGCTAATCAAAAAATGCATAACAACAATAAAAAATAATTTAATCATATTACCCTGTGATGTTCCAAATGATAATATTTAAATGTCACAGAGAAGGGTAGTCCAATAGGTAAGTTTGCAAATATACCCAAAATCCTGTTCGCCATTGGCCTAGCGTGTCCGAATGCTAAATTATGAGCGATTTCATGAATAGCTAAAATACAAAATATAATCAATCAAAAACTGAAACATAATAATTAAAAAAATACACACACATAAAGTACTTTTTGGTACAGATGTTGGTTGCATTGAACATCTATTCAACATCGGAATCTGATCAATTAGTACCGGGTTCGAAAATTAAAATTACATTTAAAAATATTAGATTGTTAAGCTGTAGATTGAGGAATGATAATAGAGAAAGACTCGATAGATTTTTTTAATTGAATCAACTCAGTAAAAAAATTCTGATAATTAGTAGCTTTCAATTCTACAGCTAAAGAACAGAAATTACTAAACAATAATTACAAGTAGCTATTTTAATGCCTTGTAGCTATTTGGAAACTTTTATTAATGATAACTTCTGTTGTTTCTATGCAGGAACCATCACTATAGTATGCTTAAAAAGCGGGAACCTTTAAGTAGAGGAAAAACATGGAACATGGTGGAAGTTTCCGAACAAGAATCTTCACAATACCTTCTGCGACCCACCAACACACAGGCAACAGAAAATATGAATGAAATTAACGTTAATATTTATATAAGTAATTTCAATGTAAAAACCAATGTATTTATAATATGCAGTAAGTACCAACACATTTCTAATTTTGCAAAATATGATTGTGTACATACAATGTACATATTTCAATCATAATGTGTCAATAATATATCATACCAGACATTTTAATTGTCTGATTGAGGTTGAATTTCATATTATTTGTTTAATAAAGATCAATAAATAAGTCTAACAACCTTAATTTAACAAATTTATAGCCACCCTTATCTCAATATAACAAATCTGTTAAAATTAATAATTCAAGCATTTCATGACGTGGTTTTCATAGGGTGGATTTGTCACTCCCACACCAATTTTTCACCAATAAAGCCATAAAATGTAAGAGTACGACATTAAGAGCATAAAATGAAGATTACCAACAATACAGTAACAAATAATTTAAACTTAATTTATTCCAGTATTATTATTAACACTATTTTAGCGTCAGAATGAAAGAAAGAAAATATGAGAGAGCTTGAGTTAAATTTTAAATTATGTGCAGTACTAAAATAGAAACAATTAAAATGAAAATGAAGTCTACTAGATTACTAAAAGATTATGATAATACTAGCAGGAAAAAGAATAAAGTAGAACTAACGGTAGAGACTCTTGTGTTAAAGAATCAATATCATATCTGATCAATTTATTAATGGTCTGAGGAGTTTATTGTAACAATAATACTGTCACATATAATATACATGTAGGATAATACTGACTGAATAAGTAGAGCAGTTGCTGCAACTTGTTAGGAATGGGAGAGAGAGCAAAATATAAAATGCACTAAAAATATTGACCAAATTTCCCAGTATAGGAAAGGTTTAAGGACTATTCCCAAAACTTTTTCGTTTTTCTAAACATTTTCAAAAACTGACGACTTGAAACAGCATTATTGGGAAATTTTGAGTATAATGTCTCAAAGTCTTAAAAATTTTAAATAAAACAAATATTTCTATTGACAGTAAATATTATCTTAACACAGTTATTGGAGAGTAAAATTAATATAACAATCACATAGCTATTTGAGAACATAGAAGGAATAAATTGCTAAGGATTGGGTGAAGTAAATAATTAATGATGACAGCATTAATGAATATGAAATTACATAACCATTCTCAAGTGATGCAAATAGGGTAATAATATAATGGGAGTTCCCTCCTTAAACAGGAAAAACAAGACTTAAGGTGAATCACATGATTTAAGGGACACATTAATTGTAAATTACATGTCTAGAAAGAATTGATAATTGATAACACTATCACTTACCTAACATCAAAGAGTGATTGATAACACCTCCAAAACAATATGCAGCAAGGAACACAATCCAGAAAGGTAAATCTTTCAGTAGATAGAACATGACGAATTGTGTCAATACCATAACAGTAACGATCCATTTGAATTTAGGATCATAGCCAAACAACTTCTTAATTTGTGGGTATTTAGCTATGAAAATAAAAAATATATATAATAATGGGATTATTAAAAGTTAATATTATTGTTTATAGTAATAACATAGGACAAAATGATGAAATAATGAACACACCCAATATTTCTTTTCTCCTGGAGGCGTGAGGTTCTTCGGTATAAACCCATTCGAAATCCGTACGAGAGACATGAGCCCCCATTGTGAAATGCCGGTTCGAAACTGATAATTTGTAGGAAGTTCTAATATCAGGTGAGTAACAAGGCCATCAACACCGGTATTACAACGAAGATAACAGAGAGAGATGTATAAACATTGAACACCTGATAGACTGGCCAAAACGGGTTACGCCACGGCAAAGAGGTATCTCTATTTCACCGATCAATCTACATTTTTTTAAAAATCACACCAATAATCTAATATCAATTGTAGTTTAATAACATTTTTTTTTTCATAACTCCTATTTCAGAAAATTTTTGTTATTAACTTAAATATATATATTTCAATTTCCGCATTGTCTCCTTCTTCTATAGTGGCCTACAATTTAAGGAGTTTTTGTATTTGTAATTATGTTGCAGTGGCCGTTCTATGAATTTTATAATGTGCTGGGTCACACATTGCTTTGAATGTATTTAAACTAAACCTAAAAACTTAATACTTCAAGGCGTGTCCTGGTACATAACTTCTGAATTTTTATTGGCTTGTTGCCAACGCACTGGAGGGGGCGCTGGTGTAAGGTTCCTGAACGGTGGATTTGTTTGTTGCTGAAGAGAGTCGAAGAACTTTATATGCTTTCATTGAATGAACTCAGGCACAGTTTGTAGTTCGAAGTGCTTTTGCAGTTGGTCCTTCTTCATCTTCTTCAGCGATGTTGGCCGCACAATCTTCCGCAACACAGTCTCCTAGAAGCGTTGTAGGTGGCGCTATGTCCCTTCTCTGAGATGGGTGAAGAGCGGAACACCATCAAATTTGGAGTTTGAGCCTTAGTGAGAGTACGGGTGATGAAATAAGGTGGTGTAGCCGGTATGATCTGACATGACGACAGTGTCATGTTGCGATCCAATTTGATGCCCAGATATACTACGGAGTTTGAAGGCCTTAATAAGGAATATGCTACTTGGATCGCGCGAGGTAGTCTTGTTTTCTTCCCTTTCCGTAGTGCGAACACCATGCAATCTGTTTTGCCGGGTTTACCTGGATGTTGAGGTGGTATAGTTTATCAACTATCTCCTGGCATGTTTTCTCCGCCCGCTTTGGGGCATGTTTGAAGCTGGCCCTGCTGGTGTTGTTGAAATGACAATAATTTCTAATGTCAATAATATTATAATATCAAAAACCATCAATATTCATATTGTCTTTCATCATCATTTCGGCTATTTCAATTTTTAAATGGTTTATTATTATCAATAATGGAAATTTTCATTCAACCAGGAAAACTTTTAACCCTAGCATCAAAATATTAGGTTTTAATAATACAACCGTTTTTTATTAGTCCTTAATGCCTTAATTTCCGAATTTAAATGTATAACTATTGAAAAATGGGAACTTTTGGGTACAATTTTATGGTAAAGTTTTGAGTGATTAAGAAATTAAAAAAAGTATATTTACAGTCTGTTTGTTATCCTGCAAAATTGAATGGAGATCTGTTGGTAATTCATACAAAGATTTAAGGAAGTCGAGACTGAGAATGAATCTGTGCAGTTGACCTGTAATTTTTATGTTTTTTGTGTGGAATGAAAAACATTTAAGCTCTTGTAGATATAGCAACTATTTCAGCTGTATATCTACTACATATCGGCTACAGAGAGAATAGGTACTGTCGATCATTACACACAATCGAGGCTCCAACACCTAAGCAGTTCTTGGAACCGTCAGTATAAATGAAGTCGGCGTTGCCAAATTTGTCTTGCAGCCTAAGAAATTCATATTTATACCGATATGTTGGGTTTTTTACTATTGAGTAGCCTTGAAGGGGAACAAAAAAGTTTGGGGGTGGTAAATCCCAGAGAATAAGATGGTGGGATTACAGAATGTTGCAAAGAAGGTATTTCTATGTCTAAACTGATCAGTGAAGTAGAGACCCTCACTTTAAACGATGTTTTCTTTGTTAAGTCGGTTTGTTGCTGGTTTAGATGCTGTCTATTTAGAAACAGTTAATTCATAGGATGGTTTCTAGCAGAGTAGATTTTAGCAAAGTAAATGAGGTCAATTTGTTGCCTTCGAAGGTCGAGCGGAAATGCTAAAAAGGCTGGAGTGGGAAGCACCTGTAGCTATTCTGAGTCCCGCGTTTTATACGGAGTCTAACATTTTCAGAATGGAACTCGATGATGAGTTGTAGGCATTACAACCGTAATGCTGGGATGTAACGGCATCTTTTTCGATAAAATCAACTGATCAGAAATACCACTTTATGGTATCAATTTTTCACATTTTTAATGATTTTCTCAAAAACAGGTCTGACAATTTTGATTAAACTTGGCATATCAATGTACAATAATATTGTCTTTGTTATCAGCTAGGTCTTATTCTCATTGAAATAATCTCAAAGGGTTTTAATGATATTCTTCGAATAATCTTTCTCTAAAGTACTTTTAATTTTGTTCATTTGAACTAATTACGATTTTGCTTTGTTGAAGGTAGTAAAAAGTGTATAAATACGAAATGAGGAAAAAACTGATAATCAACTAAAGGAGCAAAATGAAAACATAGAGATAGTAATTTAGAGACTGGAAAATTGGTGACTAACGAGCGTATACAAATTTTCAAAACATCTTCCTCTAAATTTTTTTAATTTTTAATAATGGGAAGATAGTTGACTGTGGATAACATATATGAAGAGAAGATGGTTGGGGGTGCTGTCAGAAATAACACAAATAAGTTTAAAAAACTTATTTAATAATAATAATATTTAATTATTTTGGGATTGATCCCTTTAGAATAATATACAGGTGCCAGAATTAAGGTTTACAGCCTTCGAGTGAAATACAAAATAATAATGAAACTACAAAACGTCATAAAACATAATAAAATAATGAATTTGAAAAGATTAAAATGAACAATAACAATTAATAGAATATATAAAATAAGAATAGAACAAATAAAGTAAAACCATATGTCATATCATAAAACGTAAGATGACAAACACTTCTGATAATAAATAAGAGGAAACAAAAATGATAAAAATCAAATATGATTAAACTAAAAATAATAAATGGAAAGGTACAATTTCTGCTAATATACATATTTACAAGAATAAACGAAATTCTGAAACATTAAGTACAGAAAATATATAAACTTTGTTTGAAACATTCAATTTTTGTTCTTCCGGAATCGGGTAGACAGAAGGTGGTCGAAGATATGGGATTTGAAGGTTGGAAGGGTATTAGAACTACAAATGATGGAGGGAATAGAATTCCATAGGGATGAGGAAAAATCTGATAGTTGACAAAATAAATTCACAGACTGTTAATTTCTAGTTGTTCGTATAAAATGTTTGATTTTTGAACAAATATATCTCTAGATCCATAAGACGCACATATGTCTGCCACAGGCAATTAAATATGTAAGTAAAATAACTAAATTAAGGAAATAAAAATTTAAACTTATATAATGCAAAGAAACAAAGACGTATGAATATTTTAATTTAATAATAATTCAAAAAATTAAAGTTATGGAAAGAAAAAAAATGAGAGAAGAATTTAATTATTTAACTAATGAAATATGGAAGTATAATACTAGAATATGAAACAAAATATAAAGTTAAGTGAGACAAAAGATGTGAATAGAAAACATGACAATAATAATATGTGGTGAACATAACTAGTAACGTGGGTAAGGAAAAATATAAAATAAGAATAGAGAAGTAGAAGGGGATAAAGAAAGATAAGAAAAAAAAAACTAGGAAAGTATTTGATAGTTAATTTAAGGAGATAAGAAAAAAAATATTTTTCCAGTTTGAAAACACGTTTCGGTAGTAAGAGTCGTATTATATATCGTTGGAAAGTCAAAGATTTTAGAAAAATAAATGAACACATAAAGACGGAGAATGGCTCAAAACAATATAATATAATGCCAATTCAAACAGTGCCTTCCGAGTGAATGCGCAACGAGTTTTCTATTTCGCTATAGTAATTAAATAATTAGTTCTTCAATTATTTCTTTAATTAAGTAAGGAGACAAGTGAAAGTTGTATGAAAAGCGCACTTTTTTTTTCTTTAGGTAAGGGCTAAAGAGTTTTCGAAGTTATACTAAAACATAGGAAGTCCGAAAATAATAATAATACTAAAATAAACCAAAAGTCCAAAACACCAACTTTTTTTTGTAACTTTTAGGGGCAAAGAAAAAGATTTTGAATAAAAAAACAAAAACTAACATGTTACACCGTTATTATTTGTTAGTAACATTTATATAGTTTTGTAAAAGCATTATAAACAAAATGAATATGTCAAAATTTGACTTACAATTACTTTCTTATCTCGGTACATTTAAGCAGAACTGAGTACATACAAATTAAAATTATCTGATCCTATTGATTTAAGTATTATATTTATTATCAACTATACAATTGGTAGATGACAAATTTAAATTGGAAAATAGATTACCAGGAAAAAGAAATTTTTTTTTTAATCAAATTTGCGAATTAATGATTTAAGTACGTAATAGATACGAAATAATTAAAGACACTTCAAGAAGTTTTCATATCTCAAAAAAGATAAAATCTTGTTTTATGATTCAATCTTTTCAAATCAGAGGATTCCCAAATCATCAATAAAACAGAAAAGATTGAGTGAATCGGCAAGAATGTTCATAAAATAAATTTACCCTTCAAAAAATTACAGAAGCTTCGTCGGGTATTACGTAAGCACTAAAATTAACTAATTTCCGATGGTTAGAGTGTTTGTACTGAAAATATTGTCAGGAAAGTTTTAACATACTTCACACACCTTTATGAGGAAAAGCTTTTGTAGGTAATTGAATTAAAATAGATTTTTACGTCACGAATTCCTTATGCTTCGTGCGGGTGATTCTCAAATAAAATATTCATTTTCCAGGCCAAAATTTAGAGGGAATGCGCCATCTCCGAAAATTCCCAAATTTTTTATGTGGTTTCCTTTATTCATAAAAAAATAATATAAAACACAAAATGGAGCTCATATAATTTTTTTTGGGCCCCAATACCCAATTCGTTAGAGTTAGAAAACAGCTTGTCTGCCGACCTTGGATGGAATGCCTAATGTTTTCGGCAGCTAACGAAAACAATCAAATCAATCATTACTAATACTTAAATTATGATTTAATAAATATTAAAAAAGTATTTCTGAATTAGTATTAAGAAAGCAGAACTGAGCATTAGTACATCTCAAATCAGATTAAATTTTGAGCTAATAAATATTCATAAACGATAACAAAAAATAAAAAGCTTAATAAAAACATTCCTGTGATAAGTTCGAGTAAATTATTGTCCACATTGGACTACTGAATTACTTTCGAAAATTTTCAAGATATATATTAAAAATAGTTGAAATTGCAAATAAGGGTACGGACTTTACTTCATAAATGCTTTTATAAATTACGTGCTTACGGCTTAATTTTAGCTTTTTGGAAATGGGATAAAAAGTATTTTGTTATTGACAAAGATAAATTATTATTTATTTAAAATAATAAACCAAAAATTAGATAAATGCCAATAAAAAAGTATGTCTTCGTAATTATTTTGACCATTGGGAGGTTCGTCTCACTAAAGTAAATAGTCCAGATAATATCATAAAAAATAAAATAAAACTTTGATCAAATCAAGGAAAACATCCAGAAAGTAATTTGCACGGAATAAAACAAAAGGTTTTTCTAGTTTTGAAAATTTCTAGATGATTGAAAATTCGATACACTCGCAAACCTAGTCAGGTTTTGTACTTTACTACATTATTGTAACAATTATAAAGACTCTAAGAACTTGATTTTTTGGTTGTATTTTTATTTTTTCAAAATTCTGAGGTGAGAGAGTTTATTTGAGAGAGTCTTGCAGACAATGTTGGCCTTTAAATTTAGTTCCATCGTTTAATAACTAAGTAAGCTGTGAAGCAACATCCAAACGATTAAATACAATATAAATATAATGGAAATCAATTTACAATTTAAATCATGTCTATAAAACAAAAAAGAATACTGATATATCGAAAAAAGGACTATGGGAAATTTAATATAATAGTACTTAGCAATTTTAAAACAATAGTTCAAATAATTATCTAAGAGAACCACTACAAATCAAGAAAGGGAAAATCAGTAAGTAGTTTTAAATAACGCCGCAAGAGATCAGCACCATCCAAAGGGTCGTTTCCAAGTGAAATATCAGCTTTCAAGAAGTTTAATTAACTGTTTATAGGTAGCAGCACAAATCAAGAAATGTAAAAATAATAGTATTAATAACTTCCGTAAGATAGCAGCACAATCCAAACAGGCTTTTCTTAAGTCAAAATATAGCATGAAAATTTTATTTTGTATTAGGAGATTAGAAGTTTGCAGGAGCTCACTTACCAGGCTGGTACTATTGATCGATCAGTTTATTAGCTCCATTTACTTCCTACTCTCCTAATACAAAATAACATTTTCCAGCTATATTTCGACTTCAGAGAGGGCTGTCTGAATGGTGCTACTATCTTGCGGCACTTATTAGAACTAGTATTTTTCTACTTTTATTAAATTTGTGCTGCTGTCTTTATGCAATTAGTTGAACTATTATTTTAACATTCCTAGACACGTTGACCGTTAATCAATAGCTTTTTTCTTCTGTTTTATCGATCATAACTAAAATTATGTATAATTTTTCGATCATTTTCATTTATATGCGTTGTTAATTAGTGTGATTGATTGCTTATACATTCCTTTATGCTCTTATTAACTTAGTAAACTGTGCATTTGGAATGAGGAAATGCAAAATAATAATATATCATCATTAAGAGTATATTATTATTATTTAATTTAGACTATAATAAAATGATTCTACCTTTCTATTATTGAGTTTTTCATTGTCATAAATCATTTATTAGAGGTTTCAAACTGAATTCAATTTCGGCAATAATTGTTATGATGCCTTTCTTCATTTGTGTTCCTACTTAAAGGCATTTAACTAAATAGTGTTATTACATGGGGAATTTATCAGAACTGTTTTTTTAAACCTTTCTAGATTTGTGTTTCTATTTATAAAAAAAATTGAATTTATAATCTTAATGTTTTCTTGAGACTGGTAATTCTTTAATAAATAACTCAAATACTATCCAATTATAGTCTCAAAACTTTATTTCTTTTATACGTCCAACGTTTCGGCCAATCCGGCCATCTTCAGGGACATCTCAATACCACTTTGCAAACATATAATTTAAATCACTCTAAAACTTCATTCAGGCTATTCTGCCCAGGTCAAAACATTTATATCTAATTAGTTAATTATCCATTAAAAACACAGTCAAAAATTATTTCTCTGCAAACACTATTAATAAACATTTATCACTTTGGTGATTGGTGAAAAATTGAAGTCAAACTATATTTAACCTTGATGAGGTGTAGATAGTTGAGCATAGATTACTAATTGGAGATGGTTAGGGGTGCAGTTGCACCCCACACCATCTTCTCCAATTATATTAAACCTTGTTCTTTTCATTTAATTTTCAATCATTTATTATAATTAACCATTTATTCCATTATTTTGCACTCTCCCCACAATTGCTCTGCAGAACAATTCCCACACTTTTCACCATTCTTTAGTTTCTTTTAGTTTTTAATCTTTTTTATTTGTATAATTCACAAGGGAAAATTAGTTATCCTACATTTCCTATCTCACTTAAAAAGAGAAAAATATAATGTTTCCTTAAAAATAAATAATTTTCTTTTTGAGTGAAATAGATATATTTTTTTCTTTCCCAGTAGAAAAATGATCGAGTGAACATAACACTGTAATGGCTCAGGAAATTATAGCTCTCCGACAACGATTCTAGATAAAAATTAATGAGGAAGATATGCTGAGCATACTAAAATGTGTTAAAATTTTAAGAAACTGTTTAATTTTAGCAACATTGGTTTGTGATTTTTGCACATACATTAGATAGCTACAAAACTGCTGAATATGAGTATCAGTGCATGGTTCATATTACATGTCCCTGTCTATTCAAAATTTTGATTTCCAGTGGAAAATTAATCTGTGTAACCCTTTTACCTATAGAACAACTGGGAGAAGAAACGCAAGATTCAGAAAATGTGTATATTCAATCAAATTTCTTCAAGAACATTTACTTACAATATTGGAGTCTAGAAAAATTATGATCTTTGCACCATAACCTTCTTTTATAAATAACCTGTGCATTTCCAAAAAAAAGACATTTTCTTATGAGTTATCATGTCTTATATTAAAAATCAATAAAAAACAAAACAAACTACATTTGATTCTATAACATCTTGATTTGTTTTAACCATTTCCAACAGTTTTAATGATGAAGAAAAAGGTGTTAGATTACATTTTCGTAACCAGAAAATAAATTAAAGAGATCAGTTCAGTTGTATTTTTTGTTGTAGCTTGGAACTGAATTTGTTGCAGGCCAATGTTTTCTAAAACCTTTTTTGACCAGCACAAAATTTTCTATAGGATAGGCTTATAAAATAATTTTCCCCACCTAAATCAGGTTATTTGAAATCTGTGCAGGTCCACTTCAGTCGTCTTCAGGTTGCTAAAATGTCGCTTGGGCTCAAAGTTTTTAATACCAATTGAATTTTGCTACTAAAACGTTATAGGATGTCAATAATTCAATATTAACTGAAATAATTACCATCTTAACTCAAAAGTCCGTCATCATAACCATTTTCAGCATAAATATATTTTTCAATTTTCTTCATGAAAATAATTATAAACCAACTATTTCTAGCCAATTAACTAAGTAAAAATAACTCTCCAATCACACATCATTTCAGTTCTTCAACAATTTAAATATAAGTTTTCATTAGAAATCCTGTAGTACTTTCTATGAACTTCTTTTTTATAACAGTTGACCAAAATATAAAATTGATGTATCAGTTGATATTAGAACATTAATTGCCAATTAATTTATTAAGATAATATTGAAGAAATATTTTATTTATATTGAGGTGTAGATAGTTGACCGTAGATTAATGCTTGAAGAAGTTTGTCGGGGGGTGCGGTCAGCAAAGAACAACATAAATAAACAAAACCATATTTATTTATTTTATGCCGACGTTTCGACCTGAGTTTCAGGTCTTCATCAGGGGTTGTGTCGTGGAGGATTACTAAATTACTAATATTACTGCAGTACTAATCTTTCCCTCCTCCACGACACAACCCCTGATGAAGACCTGAAACTCAGGTCGAAACGTCGGCATAAAATAAATAAATATGGTTTTGTTTATTTATGTTGTTCTTTGCTGACCGCACCCCCCCCGACAAACTTCTTCAAGTATTTTATTTATAGTATGTATAAAATAAAAAGGATCTATAACAGCTTGAATCTAAAAAGAATGTATACTATTAATAGTAAAAAATAATTCTCAATTTTGAAAGATTATTTTTGATACTGTAAAAAAAAAAAAAAGGCACTTATGGATAAGCAAAGCAATCTTGTTTTTATAGAAAATATATATTTAATTTACAACAGTATAAAGTATATATACACAATGTTAGCTATGTACAATTATAACTATCAACATTAAAAAAACAATATTTTAATTACTATTTTGCATTATCAGTCATAAACATATGAACAGATTTTTCAGAAGTAAGCATTCTAGTAGCTCTTTCAGTACCAACAACACCAGCTAGCTGTGTAACATCGAATTTGGTGTAAAGTACATCTATAGACATTTTATGTTCATGGTTACCTTTACCATCCTTCTTATGATCCTGAAATAAAAGAATAATTTATGTCACATATTCAACAGATAAAGGGAGCTTGTAGACAGCAATAATTCTTTTATTTAGCCAAAATCTCGCAAAATAATATAGAAAAATTAAGCCAAATTTTTTCTTGGCCCATTAGCATTGTCATGGAAATAAATAATTTATTTACTAAAATGTGGACATTATGGAAGATCATTTATCAAAAATAATATAATCTAAGTAGTGCACAGAATAGAGTGAGAATTCTTCTACTAATTCCTAAGACACACGATCACTTGTGGTCATTATGACGCAACCTGGTTTTTGGTATTTTAGAGGTGATGAATCCTTTATATTTAATAATCTACAATTTTTTTTTATAGCTGAGGGAGTTGAGGCGTTGCCTTAGTAATCTTATAACTGCAGTGTAGATGGTAGTTGGTAAAAGATTAAATGCACTATTCCTCTGAGTTAGTAGGGGGAGGTGGACTTTTATTTTGTGGGTTCCCATGGAATAATAACTTGCTACCACTACCATAATTAGAATAGGTTGGTTACTTGTAGATAACCCCTGTATTTCAGAAATGAACAGGCAAAGGATAATAAAAAAAAAATCCTATCTTTGCTCAGACATGAAAAAATTAGTTCCCCCTTTAACTAAATACCCGTGACAAAAAAAAAAAATTTTTAAATAAAGGATAGACTACCTGTAAAAAATTACACATTTCACTGTAAAATAATGGAAAAGATGGTAGTTGGTAAAAGATTAAATGTTCTATTCCTCTGAGTTGAATTCTTCTGAAAAAATGAAACCTTTCCGTATACAGAAGATATTGTGTTTCTCCATGGAAAAATTTGCTTCTCGCACGAACTATTTTTTTTTCCTAAAACATAAATAATAAAATTGTAAGATAATAGAATATTAGATGTAAATAAATAAAAAGTGAAGAATAAATATTACATTAGTATATTCACAGATCTGGACAAAATATAACTCCTGTTTTTTAAAATAGTTTCTAAGTCGCACAAAATCGAAGTAAGATGGAATATATATTAAAACATGTTTTTGATTAGACTCCTTTAAGCGGGGTAGAATATTGGAAATAAACGATTGAAATCTGTCATCAATTGCCTCGGTTACATTTGAAGAGGATATATAATGAAACATCTGAAAAAAAAAAAAAAAAAGAACAGGTTTAGGACAAATATTTCATTTCAAATGATGCATCATTAAAGGAAAATTAAACTTTAATTTTAACAAAACTAAGTAAGATGTACAGAGTACAGTAGTATACCTGGGGGGCATGAACAATCACTTGCGATATGGATCCAGGAATGACAGGATTGGTGATGATGATCTTTCCATTGTAATTATTCAATTTGCTGTTAAACAGGCCAGTGACTTCAGGAAGAGGATTAGCGGAGAAAACCAGAGACTGCAGATAATAGCGAGCCCAGCCATTGAGGGCCCAAGTCCTAGCTCGAGACAGGTCGGTATCGTGTGATCTCTGAGGTTGTAAGTGCATATGTTCCATGACATGCAAAACGTGTTCCCAATTCTGTCGAAAAAGGGATTAATACTTAATCAAATTGAAAGTGAATGATTTTACTAGGAAAATAAGAGAATAAGGACATTTGAAAAGTAAACAAAAATAATTCAATTTATTCTATTAAAAAAAGCAGTATTTTGAACCTGTAAAAATTTAGTAGGACAACTATTGTCAATCATAATGAATAAAATGATTAGATGAATCCTATTGCTATATTATGCTACCGTCATCCTATTATTAATAAGCTTGAATAAGCTCGGCCACTTGAATAAATTGATCAGGGAATAATATATGAAACAGTTTAAAAACAAAAGACAAAAACAAATTACACAAACAAAAGAAAAACACATTTTTTATTAAGATGTCTAGCGACATAACATGAAAAAATTCAGGGATTTGCAGGGAGTTAGCTGTAAAAATAAATAAAAACCAACAACAAAATAAATCCATCTCTTTTAAGTGACAGAATGTTACTGCACATCTTCCTAAACGTATTGGCGAATCACTGATGAATTTGTCTATAAATAATGAAAATTGCTAAAGCATAAGTGGATGCCTTAGACACCCAAACGAAATTCAATACTAATCAAATAATACATTAATACCATTTTCATATGTTTACATGCACAGATGCATGGAACGGAATATATTTGCAAGGAACTGTGACCAAGTGGAGAATTACAAACAAGAGATTCCACTACAAAGGAGGAAAGGATGAAAAATCACTGAAGAACTATTGCCTAATACGCTTCCTCCCGGAAGTTCTCAAGTAAATGAAAGTGAATAGAGCCTCACGGCTACGTCACTCACGGTAGTTTGGCTAGACACAGAAAAGATGACAACAAATGTGCTGTTGAAAGAGATTGGGGAAGTGGAGAGGAGAATATATATATTTTTGATCCTGTTTGGCATATCTTTCATCTTTGGTAGTGTTAGTTGGTCCCATGTACTGCAACAGTTGCAGTGATATAATACCCCCAGCAACCTATACTTTTTCAGTTTAGGTTAAAAAGTATAGTTTAGTTAACAACTTGCTGTAAGAGGTTGGGTGATAGAAGGTTCCTTGCCACGGCCTATGTAAATGACCAGGCTGTTATCGTGGCCAAGGATAGTTGAGATAGGTAGGTATTTCATTAGAGTGATACATTGAGTATGGTAGCTACCAAGACCCACACCATACTCATGAGAGGCTCGAGGGATCAACTATCACTCTTAACACCTAAGAAGAAAGGGTTAGACCAGGAGAGGAATTTTGATACCACCTCTGGTGTACCTGGAGGATAAGGTAATTGAACAGATTAAGTATCATAGGTGATGTGGCACTAGATGGGACCTCAGGCACCTCTCCCAGATGACCATCAATAAAAGTATGGTCATGGTAGGTTTTCTCCATCTAATGGAAAACAGTAAACTATCCTTTCTTCAGGGAGTTAATCAAATGGTGGAGGAAGGTGGTAAGCACAATGCAAGTTGAGCATATATCATCTGAAATCAACCACCAGGCATCAGAAGTAAAGGAAGCTGACATGGACTGAAACTGTTGTTCAAGTGGAAGCACCTGGAGAGATTAATAAGCACGGCTAGACTAATTAACACACGGATGCAAATGGATAAGGTTCAGCCCCATCAGTAAGGCACTCAAGTGAGTGCTAGGCTGCACTACAGTTAAAACTATATATTGTACCCATAAATTAAATGGATTCCTCTAAAAAATGTAAATATAGAATACAAGAATATAGAAATAAAGATTTGTTTACTGGTAGTAGTGCATGCGCAAGCCCAATATATTATGCCAACTGCTACCTCACCCTGTAACTAGAAATGGCAAGAAAACTTAATATAATCCGGTATAATAAATTCTCTAATTAAATTATCCTTTTTAAAGTAAATCAAGATATTATATACAATAATACATTTTTAAAAATCAAATCATATGTATTAATTTTAAAATAGAATTGGCTACATAACTATAATATATTCAATAGTATATCTAACCTGCATAGTGAAGACTTGAGCCTGGTCCATTATAAGAATCTCTATTGATGCCAAGAAATCATAATCCCTACTTCCTTCACCTTCTGTACCAATGAGCACTCTTAGCCCGAGTGGAGATGCTACTATAATGTCACTGGCATAAAAGTCTGCATAGAGCTAGAAAATAAATAAAGTGAAAATTAATAATTTAAAGGAGTTTCTGATAAAAGTTGATATAACTATAAAATAATATCTTGTTAACATTAATGAACGCAGGGAGGTTATTAAAACTTATTGATAGGGTTCTTGTATTGGATTACCTTATTATAATTCCTAGATTTCTTTTTAACTAAATAGCCATTTACCCAAGTCAAAGTACAACTACTTTTCTAAAATGTTTAAGAAATATATGAAAAGACATTGCATTTTTTATCCAATATATTTTCTTGATTTATCAATACAGCAAACATATGCTCCAGTGTTCGAAACCTATCTTTGAAAATTTGGGATAGCAAGACTTATTATTTCATATAATAAGACTTGAGCAGATTTATATTTTCTAAATCCCATTTGTGTCCTCAATATGATTTAAATTCCAGACATTATAAAAATATATGACTAGAAATAAATAAAACTGTCAGGATCTTTACTTATGCTATGAAAATAATTTAAGTAACTTGATATAATATAAAATTTAAGACATATTTCATACTGAAAAGTTTCTTTAAAAATTTGATATTCTCATAGCATATTTAGGAACTACATAGATAAATAAAAAACAATTGATAATTGCACAATTACTCAATTTATGTAATAAAAACCAATGAATTATGACTTAAAAAAGGCAGAGTCGGATTCTAATAAAAATTATAATATGATATTTTTGTAAACCATAAGATCAGAGAGCAAATAAAAAATATTTGTATGCTTTTGTTATTAGCTCAACATTAATTTTGCCTGAACATGTAGCAACCTCTAGTTTTATATAATCTGGTACAATTCTGTTCAAATAACATCAATAAAATTAATATGAAATAATTTATGGCTAATGCTAAACAACATTTAGAAGAAAATTTTCTACTTATTTAAACTATTTAATTTATTAATTAATGACAAACCTTTAAACATTTTTTTGTCACAGTCAGGCCTATTTTAAAATTATCATCAGTATTTCCAGAGAAGAGCTGCTGATAATCAAGAGGTTTAGGATTTTTCTCTGGCATAATCAATGTATCTCCAGAATATTCTTCTATAAATCTTTTCTTATTCATTATGTTACCACCATCGCCAAGGAGGATTGAAATAAATGACAAAATTACACTGAAAGAGACAATATAAATAGATTATGCAGTAAAATAAATAACATTACTCTGAAAAAGAAATTCTACATAGTAATAAATTGTTTAATACCTCTTGAATAAAAAAAAACATTACACCATTTAAGAAATATAATAATAAACACTTCATTCTTTGTTGGATTTTGCACAAGAGTATATAGAAAAATAATTTTTTTGGCTAAAGTACACAGGATCTGTGATTTGGCACAACATAATCGGGACAAAAACACAAATAAAAAAAAAAATTGTTCCAGCCGCTATAATGATAATTTTAACACAAATGAACACACAAACCAATGGCTGTAAATGCAATTTTTTGGACTCAAAGAGATATGTAACACCATGTAATCCATTGGAAATTAGACCAAATTAAAACACTTCCAAACTTGAAAAGATAGGAAAGTAAAATAGGGATTAACTTAAGCAGAATCTTAAATCAAAGAATTAAATAAATTTACAATATTACAGATAAAAGCAAATCTCTAATTTATTCCATAAAATTAAATTAATTTTAACAAAGATACCCATACTAACCTGTAAGCCATTGATTTGAAAGGAACCAATATTAATACTTTTGGTCTAACAAGACCTTGGTCTCTAAATTCTTCTGGGACATCTAAACGACTTTGTAGTTTCGCATTGTGATGCAAAATTTTTAATCGTGTTTTGATAACATGATTTATTGCATGAATGCAATATGCTAGACGCACCTGATCATTGTTCGTTTGATTTACTTCAGGATAATATACATTCTAAAATAAATATAAAATTAATACATAAAAATCAAATAACACTAGCAACTATATGTATATGCATGTTAAAATAATTACATAATAATTACTAATTAAGGTCAACAATTCATTCTGAATCGGGGTAAGGCTTCCATTTTCTGTTTTTTTGAGCGTGTTTTCAATATTATAGGTAATTTGAGATTTTATATGCAAGTTGCTCAAGTCTGAATTTTGCGGAACATCAGGAAATTTCCTCACAGAAGCGAATACTTGCTTTTCGTTAAGCACAATTTTTGATAATGACTGTTCACTATTTGTATTGACTTCAGGCTTTAAATAAAGAAGTTTCCCCAAAGATGGCCAGTTAAAGACATCTTTTGTGAATTTAGGAGATTTTTCTGATAGAACTGAATGAAGTTGAGGGCTGATTTCATATTTGAGATGAAGAAGAAAAGGATCATTCTGGAATTGAAAAAAAAAAATGGTTAACAAGACACAAATGAAGTGAAAACATGATTCAAAGTGACGAAAATGCATGCTAATTAAACTACTGTTTGACAGGTTCCGTATCACATATTGAATAATAAAGAGTGTCCCACTATATATGTTTACACCCCTTCTTCTACCCTGTAAAATATTTGTTATCATCATTAGGCTTTCGTAACACCAACAAGTAGCCAATCGCTTGAAGGTTGTTAATGGTTAAGGTAATATTTGCGAAATTAACAACAAAAAAAATTAAATCTTAAGACAAATTCCTATATTTTTGATCTGATAAATCCTGAAGACATACATTACCAAAAACTGCAAACGATTGTTTACAGCTTATTATGAATCATGTGATAACAATGCAGAACATTAAACAAAATAATATGAGAAATCACTTTCTCACGTAAATCCATAATCATAATAAAAATGCTTTTCCTTGATCATAAAAGGAAATATTTGTTATGATAATGATACTTTAATTATGACAACAGATTCTTACAAAAATTAAACTTTGGTAAGATTTCTTTGTTCTTATAATAGTTTATTTTACTTCTCAAACCATTTGCAAACAAATAGTCATAAACTGTAATCAAATATTTGCAGTAAACATCTTTAGGACAAGTTAAAAAAAAAATTGCTTAGTATAATATTAAATATTTCATTTCTTATCAAAATCCATAAACAATATGTAGAATAATGTATATTCTAAAGTTAGCTGGGTGAGAGGAGGTAAGATAATTAAAAATAATTTTAAAAGACAGAGCACATGCTAATGTTATGACCTAATGAAAATCAAATCAAAACTCTTGTTAGGGGAGGATTGAACATATTTAGTGGAGAACACTGTAATGAAAACCTCGAACATGTCTGAATAAAAAAAGCCAAAGGCAAAAACTAACATTAAAAAATATTCCTAACAGTTCCTTAATAAGTTAGCAATGGTAAAGTAACTTAATTATAACTAACCTCCTCATTTTCATCAGCACTTGTCTCAAATTCATCTCCCGGCGATATTTCTACCTCTTTTTCTTTGCTTTCAGGTTGATTTGTCACCACCTTTTGCTTTTGAGTATCGGCCTTAGCAATTTTCCTCTTGACTTTTTTTTTCTCGGGAATTTCTGCTAAGTTCAATAAATTGTACTTCTTTCTTTTGTATTTAGAAGAGATCATTGTAACAATCTGAAACTGTAGCCCTTCAAGAACACTTCGTAAACAAAACGTGACAAAACAAATGCAACATTAAACACTGCGCGCCAGGGATGCGTGTAGATCATAAACGAAATAGTCAAAAAGAATGAAATGGCATGGATTTTCAGAAATTAGTCTAGATTTCTAAAGGTGTAGTTACTAAATATATGGTTAAAGTTCCAGACAAATAAATACATTGTGTATTAGAATAGTTAATTTGAATAGTTTTTAGAAGAATTATTTATTTAAATTATAGATATTAGGCTTATCAAGGTTTTGATTAAACATTTGCTATTAGTTAATCTTTGCTGCATAATATCTCGGTTTTCGACTGATAAAGGGAATTTCTGCATTATGCCGATTGTGCATTATGAGCTCGAGGTTAAATTCACGACAATGAACTTGATATTTCATAAAAATAATGTCTTCCAAGTTTTTCATTTCAACAATTTTCTTGAAATAACACTAGAAAGATTTCCGGATGAATTTAATTTAAATACTTTTAATGAAGTAATTTTATTGGTGAATCAAAATAAGCCTATTAACTTTAATACATTTCTGTATGGCGTTTTCTTTTCTTAGCCATATTTAAGTACTCGGCTATGTATAAAATGGTCCATGGTCTTGGAGTGACCGCTGATTGGGCTGTTTACTACAAGAGAATCAATTTTCTTCAAGCCCTGGAAATTTTTCATGGTCTTTCTCGAAGTATATAACTAATTAAATAAATAAATTACCGTTAAGTCGTTGAAGATTCCAACAAAAATGTCTTACATCTCATAGCGGTTTTATCATGTCTATAAGGATATTTTGTGAAGCTTTTGTAGTAACGACATTGTTTATTAGAATACATCATTTAATCGTAATAGTTCAGCCAGAGTATTTCTCTTCACTACAAAACTTAAAGCAACCAGCAATGAAACTCTACCTTTACAACTTTGTTACCAGGAAATGTTAACAACTTTTTTAAAAATTCTAAAGCAACATTCGTTGACGCAACGAATTTCTTGTGTTGGCAACATTTCCCACAAGATGTCGCGAAATAACAAATAATGCTGTCAAAATTCTTGATGAGCCTCTTGAACTGAAGAATAAGAACTACAACTTCCCCTGTTCTGATGTTCGCTTTTAGTAATCTATCCATGTTAAGGTGCTTCCAGGAGTTTATACCAGCGTTGGGTGAAAATCAGTGTAACTACACTTTATTTAAAACTACAACTACAGTAATAGGAAAGTAGGTGCTACTTTCGGTCATTGGTAGTTGGTGAACCACAACTACTATTAGACAATCAAAAGTTACGAAAATAGCTAAAGCTTACTACCACTGTTGTAGTTACAAGGCAACTATAAATTAATAACTGCAATCGTAGTTATAGAATTCTAATTCTAATTAATAATAATTTCTACTATTTGACTAGATTTAGGCTTCAATAGGATAGATGGAGTAGGTAGAAAAGAGTTATGGGTTAGAAGATGTTTCGAAAACTATAGATTGTTAAAAAATAGCTTAATTTCCTACGTACTACGTTTTCTACTCTTTTTTTTGTTTATTCATAATCCAACGGGCCATTAGGCATTACCTGGAGGGAAACCATTCCGAGCTATGAAGAGATCATAGACATATGAATATGCATTCCAACCAAAGTCCTAAAAAAATTCGCTTATGTGGATTCTGGTGATCTTTATCAGCGAGTTCAAAACCGACATCCGCTCCGTATCGGGAGAAGATAGCACCGTCAACGAATTTTGAAGAGTGTAGGAAGACACCGCCTGCACCAAAGACAGTTTATTTTTTAAAATAATTTATTTTATAATTTCACTCGAATCTTATTTGCTAATTGGGTAATTCTCATTACGAATTTAATACATAGTTGGTATAATAATTATTTCTTAAATGATTTTTTTTCTTCACTGTGTAATTTTATCATTTTGTGAAATTAAGAGTTAAATACCATGAAAACTACTATTCTTAGGAAAATGATCAAGTTAATTTACTTTATAGTGAGTTGAACGAGCTTAAATTTGAGCTCAAATAAAACTATTTATGTTCCGAGGTACAGGTTTTAAACACCAATATACCCCCTCCAAAAAAATGGAATCAACATTTTGTGAATTTATTTTGGTGAAAATCATGAAAACTGATTATTTTTCACTCTTCACGACATAATAAAATCGTGTAAAAAAAAAAAAAAAAAATGTAAGGTGCGCTGAAAGGATAAAAATACCTGATATTATTCTTATTTCATCAGATAATGTGGTAAGTGGTTAATAGAACAAATCTGCAATAAATATTTTTTTTCTCAGCTGTATGGAAATTTTTAAAGCGTGCTGGATTAAGAAAATTACACCGTTTTCTCCAATAAATTATCGTAAGCATTAGTGTGGAATTAGACTTTTTCCTAAATATAAATTTGTTTATTAAAAAGATAATAAAAGTCCCCCAAAGTGACAAAGAATTAATTTTGACTTAGATTCCACACAGAAAAAGAAATTCAAGTTTTGTGTTTTTTAAGCACATCGTTGATTATTGAATAGAAAACGGTAAATAAAATATAT
>NW_027114585.1:690211-697458 GCF_000696795.3 Halyomorpha halys
ATATTAAGTTCAGTAATTCTAAATTGCAACATAGTAAACTAGACAAAATTAATTTTAAAATAATTTGAATTTGTCCTGGTTAAAGCCATTTATTTTTTTATGTTTCGCTATTTTTTTTTTAGCTTCTTACTGGATTAGGAAAAGTTTTTTGTGTCGATATGCTTTAAGACGATGTTAATCAGTTAGTCTGTATCTGAATAAGCTGAGTTTTGCCTTCAAAATGATTATCTGCAAAATTAAATACATCTATTATTTTACATTTGAATGTAAATACATTTTTTTTTTAAAGACTAAATAATATATATTTTATTTTACTTTTCTTATTAATAAGAAGTATATTTTAGTAAATTGGTATTACGTTTGAATATCATGTAAATTGTAACGAACGAAGTTATTAGAAACTAATTAAAATATTTTTTCATGAGGATCTTGTGGCCTTGGAGTGGCAAAGTGACTTTCTGCATTTAATTAATAAAAACAATGAATGAACTAAATGTTTTACCATGTATATTCAAGCAGTTATCTACAAAATATTTCGTGTTTTCTTCGGCAAGGCCCATTTTCAATAAAATTAATTTAGACTTGCTGAACGTAATACAGATATAGTAATCATAAAGTGGGATCGGTTAATAAATAATGGCATCACGAACAGCAAGCTGCACTTGTACAAACATGAAACGATTACTCATTTTACTGTTTGTAAACATTGCAACGGATAATATGGTCGTAGATTATATCTTCCTAACTGATAATTGCAACATCTTATGTCTCAAAATTTCAATTTTTTTACTTTAACATTTGTCCACCTAAACTTGAGATTTCTATTAGATACGGCATTTTTTTTTTTATTGCCTCCTTTATTAAATATATAAGCAGAATTAATAGATATCTAAATATATAGATATGTATAAGCCCACTCCACTGGGGGGGGGGGATAAAAGGGTTGAGATGAATTCAGGCTGCAGAGTCCGAAGCCCTTCCCTCGGCGTGGACGTCGACCAAGGGGACAGTACTTTGCCACCTACCAGGTCTTGGGAGGTGTCCATGTCTTCATGTCTTGCTCCTCTGTCCAGGGTATTTCTTGCATGGCTTACCTCTCTGAACAGCCGGATACAGCATTACCTACATTGCGAGGTTAATGATTTTTCGTTTGAGAATAAAATATACGGGACGAGACGTAATTGAAATATAGTTGTATTCAGGAAAGTGTTTTTCGCATGGCTAAGCGTAAAGTAGGCGGAGAAATTTAAAAATGTTTTAACTAGAACGTCTTAACAGTAATCTTCAACTTCCCTCTAGCTTTGAACCAAACTAAACGATCAGCGGTTTTTTGAAATGGGTGTATATTAAGAAATATTAAGTTTCTGTAAGCGAAAGAGGTTAGTGGAATTTGCTAAAATCTGTGCTAGACCATGTTTAGATTTATTTTCAACTTTCCTCAAACTTTGAACCGATTCAGGCGAGCCGATTTCGAAATGTAGGTACATCAAGGAAAACACATATATGCGAAAGTACTTTAAGGTGGTGTGATGAGATTGATATGGAAACATCCAGGTACCAACCCGCACGACACCATACAATATAATCAAAATTGGATTAACGGTAATTGGTTTCGTGTCTGAACAAGAATTACATTTCAAACCGAAAGTCAGATGGACTCAAAACCAATTTTTTTCCCTGATAACTAAACCTCAAATGCTTGTGAAAATTTTCGATTCTAAGGAATTACATACTTTTTTTTTTGAATGAATACAAAGCTTCCGTGAAGAGAGAAAAAAACTGAAGAAAGGCCGGAAATTAGTGTGGAAATGATGTTTTGCGGTCCAGTTTTACGATTTCATTCCGAATTGTCTAGATCAGTGGTTCTAGAAACTTTTTTCGCCACGGCACTTTTGGTATAAACAAAAATCGAGGCAAATATTCCCTAGTCGAAGTAAAATTTATATAAAAATTTCGGCACAGTAATTCTTAGAGCGGTTGAATATGTAAAAACAAAACAGAGTAGAGTAAATGCTGGAATGAACTATGTATTTGTTATTTTTATTTTTTTTATTTCTCTTATTTGTAATATTATGAGAAAGTGGCATAAGCTTTGGACACCGCTGGACTAGATGAACGAGATGCCTTGTAATGTTAGCGTTTTTTCAATACTTTATCAAGTCAGATTAAACGTAGAGTGGAGTCATATAGAATAAACCAGGATTTAGAGAAGATAAGAGAGAAAAATCCAAACAAATAAACAGGATTATATTGAATCGAACGAAATTTAGCTAGAGTATGAAAAAATAGAATTGCTGATAATTTTTCTAGAGGTCTATGCACATTCAAAGTTATCTAAATTATGAAGCATTACATTCCTAAACGTTCAAAATAGATATAACTATGAACTTCTAAGAACCTATTGAGCAAAGATTTGTTAAACATGAATCACTATAAACTTGCTAATCCTTTGTCCATTGGGTAGAAAGAGATTTGAAATAATTAGCAATTACTTAACAGATAGTATTGGGATGCTGTAATTCACAGGCGGGATTTCCTTATGCAAAACCGGTCTTTTTATTTTCCATCGGTATTAAGAATCGATAAACATTTGTATCGATTCATCGAAGTATCGCAGTATTCAGATTTGTTTTGTGTTATGATTTAAGAACTTCAAAAGTTAATAATATTTTTAAGCGAAACTGACATGGGGAAGAAGGATTCAAAACCGGAAGAAAGTAAATATTTATTCGTTTTGATATATCCATACACGTGAAATTATGTTTTCAATTGACCTCGAAGATCCACAAGAGTTGTGTACTTCACAGTTATCTCCAGCCTGATAACTTCTGACGTATGATAATTTAGTTTTTGTTTAGTGGCAGGAAAGTATTTCTGGTGGTAGATTCATTTAAGTTCTTGTTAGAGTATATTTTATATCTTTGAAG
The DNA here is from genome assembly GCF_000696795.3 of Halyomorpha halys. Lineage (NCBI taxonomy): Eukaryota > Metazoa > Arthropoda > Insecta > Hemiptera > Pentatomidae > Halyomorpha > Halyomorpha halys. Next base: position 693,139 of record NW_027114585.1, read on the forward strand.
ATGAATTATGATTTTGGTACATTGGCTCCTTTGTTGTTATTAGTTAAAGGATAACAGGATCATTTGTGATATGTATGTAATCATTTTTCAGATGACAATGGTTCCCTGGGCTATTGCTCAGATCCACAGTTTTCTCCTGAGCACAATATAAATTGGTCCCCGATAGATCATAACTCAGGTATTAGTTATTATTATTATTATGATCTTGTTGTTAATACTCTACATTTGTTAATGCTTAACATTCATTAATGCTGTTTTCAGTAACATGGGTTGAATTTACGGAACAGCCTGCCGACTACAGGTATAGATATTTGAAAGAAAAATACCATGGTCATATAGTGGGAAAGAGTTCTCCTGCTACTAAAAAGAAAGATTTATGCAGGTTTCCCAAAATTAAGGTTTCTTATTTTTTAAAAATACTTATATAAACATGTTCATAATTAATAGTTACTAATTTTTATTTGTTTATATTTGTTACAGCTGAACAATTACAATGGTACTGCAATTGTTCGGGTTTGGCTTATAAGCACACAACTCGATAAACCTCATGCTCACTTCCATAAACTAGCACGTAAACTTCCTAAGGGAGTATTGAACCTTGAGCCGCATGACTTTAGAGCATGTGAAGAAAACAACTATGAAGTAACGTAAGTATATTTTCTTTTCCATTTGAGATTGAACATAAAATAAATAAATACTATTATACGGAATATCTCAATTTTATTATTATTTCTTTGAAGCTTGCTTTGTAAATTTACATGGATTTTTTTATATACTTGATATTTTAATTTAAGACGTGTTTCTCCGATTGGCTTATTAATTAGCTTTTTATTGATTGTTTCCTTTGTGATCAGCCCAATATTCAATCTTAATACAACATTATTTATTTTATGTTAAATACATTGTCTTATCCAGAGATTTATCAGGGTGGGGGTAGATATACTTCATCTTGAAGCAGATTAACATTACTCAAGCAATTGCTCATATATTTATGTTTATCACATAACCTTGTTTGAGAATACCATTTTTGTAAAACATTTCTTATTAAATAAAACAGCTTAATTATTACTTATATTTTATTACTAATTATCATAGATCAATTTTGGTAGTTAGCTAAGTAACATTTCACAATATGTGCAACTATTGAAACTAAACTTCTGAGGTCGTAGCTAGCCAAAAGGCAGTTTATTTTTTTTTTTTTTGTGAAAAGTTCCTTTTAAAATTTGCATTTATCACTTTGATGCATAAACATCTATTTATTTCAATTAATATAGAAATAAAAATATTTACTATTGAATCTTGTCAGTTACTATTATTTATATAATGATAATGATTTGAGTTATTTTTCAATCTAATGGATGATATTATCAGACAATATTTTAATTAAAGATCATTTATTTATGGATTTTATTAAGTTTTATGGTGAACTAACAAAGCAATAATAAAGAGTTCAAAGAATCATTGAGTGTATTTCATTGAACACTATGTTATTATTTTTGTAATTATTTTAAAGTAATGTTAATCTATGACTGTTTGAATTTATAGGTCCATTTAATTTCTAATCAAAATTTTAAAACTTAAAACAAAATCTCCATTCTCTATTGTTCTTAATCTTTTACCATTTTCTTTCTCAGTCTTATTAAGCATCTATTACTTTAAGTATAAGTGATTTATTTAATTCTTCTAAAGCATTTTGTATAATATAGGCTCATGTTAATAAAATTTTGACTTAATAATAATGTTTCACTCCTCCAGAAGAATAATGACAAACTTTCAAATTTTGTAAATTGACTTTATTTTTCAGGAGCAAATTTGTACTGTAGCATTTACTAGTTGTTTGTAAATGTATTTTTGAGTCCACTAACGCTATAAAATTAATTTCACAAAATTTTATAGTTGTGTCATTATTCTTCCGGAGCAGTGATATGATAATTTGTTTACCTTTAACTAACCATTTTTAATAAAAGTAAAAACAAAGAAATTGTTCATTACTTACTGTAGTTCTGCGGGGACATCTAGTATATTTGATTATTATTCTATATAGTAGTATTACTATATTTTAGAATATTTAAACAATTTACATGTTTTTTCCAGTTTGGATTACTTGCACATAGTGCATGCAGTATCCAATGATGAGAAGGATATAAACGTTTATCGTAAAAAGAAAGCACACATTGACAGTGATCAATTTGATCCTCCTAGATCTGTATGTTCTTTTAGTTATTTCAATGTATTGTTAAGTATGTTTATTATTTAATTTTATTCATCTCAAATTTATTGTTTAGCTGCCGGCCTCTATAAAAGATGAAAAAGAAGAGATTAAACAAATTGATAAAAATCAATCTGTCTTCTATGTACAAGTTTTTGATGAGAAGACTCATCAAAAGATTTGTCAATCTATAATATCAGATAAAATAAAAAATTTACGTAAGTTGTATAATCATTAATTATCATACCAAAATTATATATTGATTTTAAGAGGATAGGAGATATATTAATTATTAATTTGAAAATCGAAACTAATAATTATGATATGGATATGGTCAATTGAAACTAATTTTTCTTCTTGATCGTAGAGCTGACCATCTCCTTAAAATTCACCTACAGTCGATCATCAATATATAATAAAAACAATTAAAATGCTTTTATTTTTTGCTTTATGATCTGGACTATTTGATATTACAATCTAATTTAACAATTTTCTAAGTCCTCAAAATGTGAAAAGTTAAACATCAAATTTCCTTATTTTTATAAGATTCATATATGTTTAATTGTTCTATTATATTTAAGTGGTCCCTTGAAGAAAATTATATTTTTAGGAGTTTTACTTTGTTTTAATATCCTTTTTATTATACTGTGATCAATATGCCTTTTGATTTTAAATTATATTTTCTAGTATTGAATCATAAAAACACAACAGGGGACATTTTATGTATATATATATATTTTTTTTTCTTTTTTCTTAAGGATTTTATCAGCTTCCTAAAATCTTCAGTTTTGATCAGTACTTTCAAAAAATTTGGATACATAAAAATCCCATTTAAAACACATCCTCTACTTTTTTTTTGTATATGTACAATCCATACATATTTTACTTTCTACCTTTTTTTTACCTGTTCATAAACTCCCATTAGCTGTAGAAAACTTTATGTATTTAATGGCAGCAATAAGTATATCAACTTATATAACTGTAATTTTTTATTCCAGATAATGCAGAAACCGGTGCGTTGAAAATTGTTAATTGTAGCCGAACATTTGGAACATGTCGAGGCAATGATGAAGTTTTTATATTCGTCGAAAAAATTTCTAAAGGTTTGTTATTTTAATTTTTACAGTTTAATCATTAAAATAATTTAAAAAAAAAATTCTGCTAGTATATTCAGTGCTTATTGTTTTGATATTACTGTCATACAAACTAATTTTTTAATATGAGGGAAAAAAGTTATTTTTATTTGAAGAGTTTTAAGGGAATTTATTTTTAGATGATTTCAGAAATTTATTTTATTCATATAAAATATATCATTATTTAAAAAACAAGTGTTAATAATATTTCTTAATTTATTTTTTAGGAAATATTTAGGATTAATACAGACTTATTTGTAAAAAGGTTTTAGTTAAAACTGAACAAATAGTTTAAGCTTGTTGCTTTAAATTTATTTATAAAATAAATTAAAAAATACTTCTTTTTTAAAAAATGTCTTCATGTTTGTCATAGTATTTGTGTATTTTTTTGTTTCATCTTGATTCTTGTTTTTTTAGATGTTCAAGTAAGATTCTTCAGGCTTAATAATAAGAAAGAAAGAATCTGGCAGGCACTTGCGATTTATGGTCCTCAACATGTCCACCATCAGTTGGGTATCGTCTTCAGGTCTGTATTTTGAATATTATATTTATTTTTTAATTAATTTATCGAAAGCAAGCATATGGTAAGCCTAGTATTAATCATCTATGTAATTTTAGGTTTACTGGCTCATTATATTTTTATAAAATTTTACCTTGATATAAATTTGTTAACATTTTTTTTCCCTATAGAACACCAAAGTTTGAACAAAATATAGAAAAAGATACGGAAGTCTTCTTTGAACTGCATCGTACAAACGATGGTGCAGTGAGTGATCCTATCTCTTACATATACAAACCTCACCAAGACTATAGATCTAATGGTGAGTAGATTAATTATGTCTTAAATTAGTTTTAGATAACTGTATTAATAGATTTACTTATTTATATAGGGTTTTTTTTTAAGCCCGATAGAACTTGAAATTGTAAAAAATAACACAAAAAATTAAATTGTAATCAAAATTTTTTTTTATTCGAAAG
>NW_027114585.1:698178-750933 GCF_000696795.3 Halyomorpha halys
ATAATGTGCAATATATGCATGCTCTCCGAGACATCACCATCATTCTCAGCTACCATGCATGTGATGGTGGATGATTCCCAGGGAGTCCAGAATTATCCCTTCTGCCATTTTTGCCACCTCCTTGATATAAACACAGAGTTCCTCCATGAAGTTCCTTGTTATATATAATATATGTTCCATGTGCTCTGAACCAGAGGCCTCTCAAATAGAAGTTCTTTCCCCAAAGCTCTCACAGAACTTTTCTTTAAGAAAAGGGATACAGTTATTATAAATTTTCCTCTTTTCTCTATCTATTTTATTTACCTGCTCAAGATCATTACTTTTATATCTCACTGTTGGATCCAGAATGAATGCCAACTTACCTGTCTTGAAGAAAGCGACAATATCGGCATATCGCATGGATCTCTCCAAATCTATGTAGTAAACCTTGTCGACATTTAAAACAGCATTTTAAAATTGGTCAAAATTGGGAATTGGCGTGAACATGCCATTTCTGCCCTCCATGGAAAGTAAATGATGCAATGCACTGTAAATTTACAATTTTTATTTTAATTATTTTTTTTTTTAATATTTTGAAAGATTACAGCACACCTGGCATATGCTTGGAACCACCGCCCTTGAGGGATTGTAGCCACATCATAGACCGGTACTCATTATTAGAAATGCTTTAAAGATAAGATAAGAAAGGCTCAAGTGGAGGGCGGGAGTGATTGGTTCATGTCGATTCCCAGTTTTGCCACACTTTATGAGGGAAATACTACATTACATTAAGCAGATAGTTGTTGGTTTTCCCATCAGAGATGAACTTTACCATGGGATGTTTGTCAGCTGGAGGAGGAGTACAAACACATTTGTAGTGCAGATGAATAACAGTGTAAGGCCCTTTTGATCATACCTCAATACATGATGGAGAGTTGACTATGGACTACATCATATTCAACTAAAAGAGTTGAAAAGATGGAGAGGAGCCATCTGTGGCTCAGATGGTAGAGGCACCGGTCTTTGCAATCTGGGAACTACGGTGGAACCAGTTCAAATCTGGCCTGGGGGAGTCGACTTTTTCCATTCCTGTGGTTGTTCCACAAAATGAAAACTTGATTCCCCACCATGGTTGAAATAGGTTGGTTACCTCTAGATAATCCCCCCTCCTCCCCCTGCCCCGTTTGTCAGGAATGACCAGGAAAGGGGTCATTAAAAAACAAAAAACTTGGAGAGTTTTCAAAGTTTTGAACCTTTGTTGCGACTTCATATTTCATTATGCATCTTTTACTCTACTTTTTCCAAACATTCAATTTATTCTGAGGGTAAAATAAATTTATACTAGGATAAACTGTTTTTAAAATGATGGTTTGCTTATTGTATAATTTCTTATATATTATTTTGATGCTTAACACTTTGATCGCCATTCACAATACATTAGTGCCAAGCCTTGGTGACTTTGGAGTATGTGTCACAATAATGCGTCGTTAAGGGAGGTCACTTTTCTAGCTTGCGTTCTAAGTGTTAGGGAGAGCCCTTGCACACCCCTTTCAGCTTGGACTGTCCTGAACTGTCTTCAATACTGTCCTAGCTTCCACCAGCTATGATCAAGATAGGCCACTCGGTTTTTTTTTTTTTTACGAGATGTATTTTTTTAGTGATTAGTGGCATTGTAGTTTAATGATATTTTTTATTTATTTAGATATTCTCATTTATACATTTTCTCCTCCTCAGATTTGGCAAAAAAAAGACCAAGGTCACCTGAAACTGTTTCTTCTGAGGTAAACTATTTTTCTATAACAATTTGTACGTAATATTAGTACTCAATAGTTTTCAAACACTCCATATTTATTTTAATCACTTTGTTTAGTGTCTTTCATATATAGAATATAATTTAATGGAGTATAGATGAATGGAATATGATCCGGGTGCAGTAAAAAAAAACTCAAATAGTAGATAATTATACTATTTTATTAAGCCAACGTTTCGCCCCACGTTGCAGGGCTTCGTCAGGGCTAAAAAAGATACAAACACTATAGTTACAAAAAGGAAAAAAGAAAAAACATAAGTGTAAAATAACAGGGGTATAAAATGAAAAGGGTAATTGTAACAGATAGATAAGAGAAGAAATATTAAAGAAAGTAACTACTTTCCGTTACTAAACTTTCTTTAATATTTCTTCTCTTATTGATCTGTTACTATTACCCTTTTCATTTACTATTTACAACCTTTAATTTTTCTTATTATATCTTACTTTTCATTTTATACCCCTGTTATTTTACACTTATGTTTTTTCTTTTTTCCTTTTTGTAATTATAGTGTTTGTATCTTCTTTAGCCCTGACAAAGCCCTGCAACATGGGGCGAAACGTTGGCTCAATAAAATAGTATAATTATCTACTATTTGAGTTTTTTTTTACCGCACCTGGACCATATTCCATTCATGGTTTATTTTACTTTATATTCATTGTTGGTATTATTGACTTTGTTTTTAATCTTTATTATTATATTTTTTTTACTTTATATTTATATATTTACTTTGTGGTTACATCATGTTCATGTTTTTTGTCGGGAGCCCTTTATTGTGAGCTGAAAAGAGTTCTTCAAGAATAGCAAGGAAAGCGGGAGTAAAATTGAACGACATTTGTTAAGCTTTTGGTTACTAAGCATGTATTTTAATACCAGAATAAATCCTTGAAGTGGCAAGATATTGGTTAGTGTATTAGTATTGCTTATCTGTGAGACAACTTCGCCACCACGGTTACATCCTGTAGCCTTCTATCTTCTGCCTTGCTCGTTGGGCTGGCAATGGGTGTAATGATGAAGATCATGAAAATCACTCTTTTGTATGATCAGTGTCTCATCGACAAGGGCTGGCCAGCAAATCCTCATATCTATAGTGGTGGTTTGGGCAGCCCAGTTCTGACTTGTATGCCATGGTAGGTAATTGCCTCGTTTTTTCAAAGCTTCACAATGTTCATGGATTAGGAGCACTTGATAAAATGAGACCTCTACCATAGAATTTATACCCAAAAAAAGTAGAAATCAGATATGTTATTTTGTATTTCCTTCATTTTTATATAATTTAGGTATGTCTAAATATGTTATGAAAAAGTGTGTATACTAATATGTTTCTTACAAAGCCTTATGCTCTCAAGAGTATGAAGTGTGTATGTGAAATCAATAAACTGCTATCACGAAGTATGTAAAAGTACTGTAAAAGATAAGTTAAAAAAAAAAGTAAATAATTGAATAAATTTCTGTAATTATCTTCAAGAAAAATCTTTTGTTTTTACCAGGATTGATTGATACCCTCCATCTCCAGTATTCAATATTATCGTTAGTTAAATTTTTAAAATATGTAATAGAAAGTTAATGCGAGAATATTGAACCTCTAATTTAAAAAAAAAGAAAAATGTATTATCTATGTTTATATTAATATTTAGTTTATATAGTTTTAAAAATTTTCCCTTTTTTTTTTTATAAGACTTGTTTTTATTTATTGAGGTTTCATTGTTATAGGATGAATATATGCCCACTGTCCTTTCATCGTACAGCTCATCGAAAAGAATAAAAGGTAACTAAAATACAGTAAAACTTGAATTGTTTGCTATTTGATTTTGAGTGTTTCTGATTAATTAGTCTGATTTGACATTAGTTAGAGTTTTATCTATTATCAGTCTTTTCCAATGTATGATTAGGGAAGATCTACTGTTTTATCTCTCTGTTACACTATTTCTAATGAATGATCATTGCCATTAATCTGTTTTTCTATTAAGAACAGGTGTGGCGTTCCATCTACGGGATGGTTTTAATCATTTTAAGTCTTTGTTATAATTTATTTCGTAATCATGTAGATGCTTGATCGTTGATCATAAAGTTTCGGCAATGATGTCTGGGGGTGCAATCATACAATAATGAAGACCTATTAACCTCTCCAGCGGAGTGATATCCTCTACATCCTTGTCATCTGTTATTCTGCTGTTTTCTGAAAAGTCAGCATATTAGAAGATTAAAATATTTTTATGGCAACTACAATTATAATTTCTTTTTAATTTACTTTTATTTCCTGTTTCATTTTTTCCTCTTAATGCATATTTTGACTAACACAAGTTCAAGAGAAATGTCAAATCTCAATGTATCAATGCTTTAATTCAGACTTGAAGTGTCGTCTTAGCAGCCAATTTAGTCTCCTTGGATGGTTGAGGAAACTCAAATGGTGAACAGATTCTTAAGGAAAATTGAATTCTAAATCAATTTTTCCTTTTTTTTTTTATATATGCACTGTTTGCACCCAAATTGTCCAAAATAATTGTGATTTTTGGCAATTTAGCTTTTAGGATAGCCTATCATAAGGTTATGCTTGCTCAAGAAATAGAGTAAACAGGAAAGATCTTGCTATGCCTTTGTCATAGGAGATTAGGCAGAAAATCATTCAGATTAAACAAAAATAAAAATAAATTTTTTATTTGATATAAACATGAATATGGCACAGAAGGTTATAGATATTCAATTAGTAGTATAAAAATTGAAATGGCACAAGGGGTTACGGTTAGTTGTTCCAACATTAAAATGACACTGAGGTTACAGTTAGTTGTTCCAATATTTCAATAAATAATGGGGAAATCCTTCTTGATTTACATGGTCTAATTGCTAGCAAAAATATTGAGAAATAAACAAGTAACTTATTCTAACTTAACCTAACTTCAAACTATTTACAATTCTGAATGCGTAGATGTTATCAGAGCTACTCAGAGATGTTGCGATACCACCAAAGCATTGATATTCCTTTTAATACTATTCTTTAAAAAAAGCATTGATACCCGATGCACATTCATCCAAATTCTATTCAAAGGCAATCGATTAAAATATAAAATGTCAGTATATGAAAAAATTATTTAGTTAAAATTAAAAAAAAATAATTGAATTTCTAATCCTATTTCTTCTTAGAGATAGGATGTGATTCCATATATCCTTAAACATATTAGTGGGTTGTTAAAAATAGTTGAGTGCCTTACACTAATGCTACGGTTCTTGGCAAGTATATTCTGTCCTTGTAACTGTGAATGTGACCGTACATAAAGCTCTTGCATCTATGTGTCTAAACATAAAGAAAGTGTATTAATGTTTTATCAGCAGTCTCGAATTTTGTTCAGATGTGGAAGGCACTTGACTACTTTTCCAAGATTACTTTTTTTTTAGACATCACAATTCACTAATATTGATATTAATTTTTCAGATGAGTCAATGTCTCCAGATTCTACTACTACACTCAATCAAATAGCTGTGGAATCAGTTCTTTTGGATCCTATTATTTATCCTACTTATACGACAAATAATTTCTTACAGCCCTCAGTAAGTTTAGCCTCCAAGGCTTCAGTTATCTTTTTAATTTTCTAAATTTGTAAATTTTTTTTTCAATTTTCCATATAATTTTTAAAATGCTTATAGATTGAAGATGAGTTTTCAAGTCTCTTGAACTCCCTTGAACAAAGTGAGTTGGGTAAGTAATCATTTAATTTAATTTTTTCATTCATGCACTTTATTTTTCAATTTAGTCTACTTCATAACAGTACAATTCAATATATTTTGAGTTATATTTGAGAGAGTTGTTTCCTGTCAAAACTATTTTGTCATTTCTAGTTATGAAGTTGTAGTGTTTATAATTTATTGGTATTAGTAAAGACCAGATTTATATGAAGCAAAAAAAGTTTTAAAATGCTGAAACAATCCTCCAATTTGCATTAAAACTTAAAACTTGCATGATTAATTCCAAAAACATGAGAAATAATCAACTATCATTATTGTAAAAATTGTTCTATTTCAGGATTGTAATAATAATTTTTAGTGTTAGAGAGAAAAAAAAGAAAAGTAAATTGAAGAACAAATTATATTCATAAATTTCCTTCCTTATTCAAATTTTATTAATGTCTTATTTATTTTTTTTTCTGTTCTATAGCTGTAAATCATACACCTACCAATTATATTGAAAATAACGACAATGTTTTGACGAATCTGACCGAAGTGCTTTATTTCGACGAAAGTAATTTGTTTGGTAAGATTTTAAAAATTCCATAATATGCATAATAAACTATATTTTTCTTATTGAACGATTCATAGTTGAGAGTATGCAATAAATTGTAGGGAGGTGGTCCAGATTGCTGTCAGGTAAGGTACAAAACTAATAGAAAATTATTAGTAACTAATCTGGTTACTAATAAACAGTTTTTTTATTATTTTTATACCTTTCTTGACTACCCATTGGATCGTCTTCCTACAGTATTTTTTCCTAGTATTATTGAATCTATGGTTGTTAGAAAAAAATAAATCTGTGGTTTTACAGATGCCTGGGATTTTTGATTTCAAGATTTTGTGATCTGATAGTTCTTGTCATACATATTTTCTTAAACTTTGAATTGTAAAGGAATCTTCGTAGTATCATAATCATTTTTATATTTCATTATTAATTTTTATTTCAATGCTTGAAATCAATATTAATTGTGATATGTTAAAAAAAAAAAAAAAAAAATTACTAAAGAATTAGGGTCTGTTTTAAATTTTCACTTGAAGTTTTCTATTTTTATTTCATTAGATAAAGTTATTTTTTTTTTAAAAATTATTTTTCTTGCTTTTCAGGAACTGTTCGGACTGATAGTGTTACTTCAACAGCTGTTCTTGATGATGAAGGTATGTTATTGTTTTTTCTATTATTAATATTGAGGAACATGTATAATTTGTCAATATTATTTTTTAATGCAAACCTTCTTCTCCAGATACAGATAAAGATCTCTTGTCTCGTGCAGAAGGAGAATGCTTTTACACCGAGTTTTTGTCAGCAAAGTGAGTGTTTTAAAAATTTATATAGGATTAGAGCTATCATCTTTATTGTTATTATAAATAATTATGTTACAAAGATTTAAAAAAATTAGCAAATATTGTTTTATAATGTTATTAAAGAAAGTAAAGTATAGAATCTTTTAAAAATAAATATATTTATCTGACTTATAAAACAATAATGTTGTTAATGATTTTCATAAGTTTCAATGAGTAAATTTTTTGATTCTTCAGACTTTTCTTGATATACTAAGTTATCATGAAGTTTACGAGATGTGTAAGGATATATGATGAACTGTGAGAATTTTTTAATTCTTGTATATGGATGCTTCTGTTCATCTAATATTCAACCTAGCTTTATGTATTAAATTTTCAATTATCAAGGATTGGTCAAGTTAGAGTAAGTGAAATATGTAAAAGTCAGAGTATTTCTATTCTTTTTTTCTGTTATTAGGGGTATTCATGATGTTGTGTTAAATGTTTTACCATGTTAAATGTTATAACTATAAGATTGTGAGCAGCCCTATTTGAAGTCATGTTAAACGTTAAATGCATAAGAGCCCCTAGCGGATTTTCTCAGCAACTTGTTGTATAAGCCTTTATGTTTATAACCTTCCTTCCAGACCCTCATGTTATTGTTTACTTCAGTTTTAAGTAATTAATTACAACATGCCTAGAGTGAGTGAAAAGTGGAATTTGTGTGAAAGTTTAGCTTATGAAATGAAATGAAAAAATAACTTTATTCTGGGACATATGTCCCCTAAGAATAAATACATGGTTCATATAGTGAGATTTTCATCTGGCGAGCGTTTACAAATTTTCAGATAGTAGAATGAAATTACATTGTTTTTTTTTACTGTTTTTTTTTCTCAAATGTATCATTAAAATTATCCATTCTGGTTTAATAACAGGGATATGAATACCACAAACACACGAAAGAACTGAGCTGTCACAACAACCAAAATGGCGGCGATCTCAACTGGTCTATTGTGTGACGTCATTCTCCATTTAACAGACCAAGTAACAGACTCTCAGCCATGTTAAATGTTATTTCATTTTACCACGGCAAAAGAAGGCAATTTTTTTCAATTTAACATGAGTTTTTCCATTTAACACGCTTTAACATATTAAACCAAAGATCATGAATACCCCTATTATAACCTTCATTATGGGTCGAAGCATAAGCAAAAAAAATTGACATATAGATCCTTAATATAATATTTATGTATAAATTTTTTTTAATTTTAGGAACGATAGTCCAGGTCGCTTTGTTGGGGTAACTAAATCTGAAGTAAAAAGTGAAGGAAGAAAGTCTTCCCAGTCTTCAAAGGTAATAACAATATTAAATTGCCTGTTTTTGTTTTTTTAATTTTTGCTCATGAGGTTATAACAAAACTGCTTTAGCAAACTATTATTATAATTAAATTAATTTTGTATAGATAAATTTTCTTTGAAAAATGTTTAAGATCAAGAGATTTTCAATTCATCTAGTGTACCGAATTGCAACAAGTAAAGAATAAAAAAGTTAATTCTGTGAAGTTAAATAAAGGAACTCTTCAGAGATATCTTTTTGGGGTAAAAGGATTCGTATATGAGTCTAATATAATATTTTTTGTGGTACTTGAACAAGTCGCTTAAAATTGAAGCTTGCAACTTTGCAAACGTGTGGATATATGTTACAGGATGCTGATACAGAACCGTATTAATAAGAAATCACTTCCTCCCCTCCCCGCAGTATCCGAATGGCACTGGCAAACAAATAATTAGTTTTCAAAAACTTTATCATTATAAATTATTTCAAACCTTCAAACAAATTTATTTTAAAAAAAATGTTCATATACCAACAATTTTTTTTTATTATATTTTCCATAGCAAAAAAGATTTTTGGGTTAATGAACTGTTTTTTAACTTTTCTCAGTATTAGTCAGTAAAATCTTCTTCCTAAAATAAAGAAGGGAAAAGAACATTGTAAATTTAATGATGAAGACCGATTCTGCGTTTGTCATGCCTTAATTAACAGGTGGTAACGCTGAATAGTCTATTTAGTTTACAGTTGCCACCAGGTATATTGCTCAATATCATCAATATTGCTTAGAACTCATGACAGCCTCCAGTGTTTGATGTTGATAACATCAAAACTGCCAGGGAATGATATTGTTGGCAAAGGATCTAAAAGATTTCAGACATAGCTACTAACATCTTAATAAGAAATGGCTTTGCTTACTTGAACGTTTGATGGAAGTACCACCAATCACTGCCTACTAACCTCCATCCATTTACCATTGCCAAAATCCAAATCTGTAAGAATGGCCATGACATGATCCTCTCTCTTTAGTTTCGGTCTACTTTCCATATGTTTGTTGGTTGCCTGAGTATTTATTAACATTTTTGGTACTAAATCCGGCAAACATTCACTCAACTAGGGTACATACTCTGCAATTCGACGTTGTTTAGCATCCAAAATTATCAAGTGGATACATCCTTCCTTGGGCCAAATATTCCAAGCTTTCATTCTTGTATTATAATATTCTAAGGCTTATATCATAAATGAAGGGGAGTAGTTTTATAAATTCTAATCTTCAATTTTCTGGACAAAAGGCTTGAGATAAGTAATTTTTTTACTGAAGATGACCTGTGATTCTCCTTAATTTTACTGTTTTTCATTAAGCTTTAGGAACATATGGTCATTGGTTGAAAATAATTTCTCTACTTTTTCAAATTAATTATTAATTTTAAATTTTGCTAGTTTATTTCTGTCTTATATTTGTACTTATTTTGTAGGTGGATTTGCTGTCAGCTATTTGCCTGAAAAAACCTATTGAAGAATTCGTCGAAGTTTTAAAAAATACTATTGATATTGATGCTATAGATTATGAAGGCAATTCAGCTTTGCATTATGCCGTTCGATCATCAGTGGAATATTTAAAACTGATTTTGGAGAGAGATGATCTTAACAGAAAATTGAAAAATCACTGTAAGTTTAATATTATTTAATTTATTTTGTTTTTAAAAATTGAATTTATAGGTATTTTACCTGAAGAAGTGAGAAGAAGCTTTGGAAACTATGCTATTTTCGCAATATTTCAAAATTTTATCGTTCTATTCATGTTCTAAAGTGAATTTTTTTTTTTATTTTAAAAGGATTTTCTTTACTTGTTATTGAACATTAAAATATACAGAATAAAAATTGAGATTAATAAACAGAAGCATTACGATTATTTGAAAACTGGTGTATTCAACATTGAATAACTGTCCGCTATAACTAATCCATACTAGTTTTGAAATAATATTGCGAAAGGTAAGTATCGTTTATATGTTTTAGCAATGTATATACTCATTGTAAATATCATAAACAGATAAGACAAATTTAACAAGACTAATAATAAATATATGGAATGAAAAACATTAATCGACAGACTACCTGTTGGAAAGGACACTTGATGTTTGGAAAATTAAATAACCAGCAATTACCTTTCTCTATTCACTCTTACTTAAATATTTCTATTTGTTTATTCGGTTGTACGCTCTATATATTTTTTAGTGTTTAATAGTTATTAAAGTAATATTTTTTTTAAAGAAACTGTTTTTCACTATAGGACATGATTATTAGAACAAAATAATATTGAAATGTTGCCAAAATATAGTCGTTTATTATTGACAACCTCAAGATCATTAAAAATGGGAGTATTATTGTAAATTTTTTTTCTATTAACCTTAACCATTATAACATTACAGTTATAACATGTATATATTTATATTACTATACATTTTATGGACTTAACATTTCAAATGTCCTAGGGGGAGATGATGCTCTCTTGGTTGCCACTCAGAATCATAAGATCGACATAGTTAAGTTATTGCTAGAAAATGATTTCGAGCCAAATGTTCACAACAGTAGAACTGGTGAAACACCTTTACACCTCGCTGTTTCTAATGAGAATCATCAAATGGTTGAATTGCTTCTAAAAGTAAGTATTTTTTTCTTAGTCAGTCAGTTGTATATTTTATTTTAAAATATTATTTGAAATAAAAATTAAACTACTTAATGATAATTTGATTTAATCAAATAATTAGAAAATAGTATGAAAACTATTTGTAACCAAAGCTTTACTTGTAGGTCTAATGGTTACCAGTAGATCTTAAGTTTACCAATAAATATTATTTTTTTTACTATTCTGGTACCTTTATTGACCGCCACCCAGACTATCTTCCTAGAATTATGATACGTTATTAACTATTTGTATTAATTTTTTTAGCATGGAGCCGACCCCCTCCTTGACAACCATGATGGAAAATCTGCGTATGACTATTCGACGAACTGCAATGTTGAACTGAGGCGGATTATGCACTTTTTGGTAATCCATAATTCTTTATAGATTTTTATTTTTCTTTAGCTTTTTAAGCTATGGTGTTGATATAATTCTATTTTATTTTTTAATTTCTACATTTTGTGTTGTAATTAACTAAAGTGATATTTATTCTTTTGATATAATTTACATTTTTGTAAATATTTCTTTATTTTTGTCTTAATTCTTTTTTTCTTTTTTTTACATAATTTTAGCCAATGGAAGACAAACAGATTAGTTATGGTTTACTCTGAACTGCTATCTGCTTTCACAACCATGATCCAAAAATTTGATTTATCAATGGAAAGCGCTAACTTTTTGATGGTCCCCATTCAATGTTTTGAATTAATGGGGAATACATTTTAGATACAGCCTATTATTGTTAGATTTGATATTATAGTGTTTATCAAAACGTTTTTGCTTTGTATTGATAAATCAAGTTTTTGTATGCTGGCTTCTTCCGGACTATTAATGAGGCACCAATAATGTGATATGTTAACGCATTGAACCTAAGGGAAAGCTAGTTATTATTACTTCTATCAACTGGAAATAAATCTGATAATAAAACTAATAATTATAACTATTGAATAAAAGTATAGAACATGAGATATTGAATGTATTACTTGTAAGTAGAAGTAAAATCAAAACTAAAAGTTTTGAAAAAAAGAGAAGAAACGAGAAATATGAATAAAATAATAGACGATTAATAATAATCTAAGGATTTTACACGATCAGAGGAATATAGGATATGGGTTGATGTATTATTTTTTTTTTTTCATTTAATTTTAACTAGACTTAATTTCTTTTATAAACCTTATTTTTTAAATTTTACTCCTACTTACTGATTAATGTATTCGATATTCCATTTATGTTTTATACTTCTATTCGGTATTTATGATTATTATTTTTATTACCAGATTTTAGTTCTTGTATATATGTAAGTAAATAATTAATTATTAAATATTAATTTTAGTCAAGCAAAAATATATATCCTAAAACATTCTTGTTTCAAAGAATCAACAGAATTACTTTTGGAAGAAGATAATTGACAGTATTAAGTAGATTGTAGGAAGATATTGGCCACCACCTAGACTATCTTTACCTAACAATAAATATTTTCTACTATTTTGATACTTTTATTGACTGCCACCCAGACTATCTTCCTACAGTAGAATTCCATTACATAATAATTTAGCTTATGTACTAATCTGAACCATTTAATTTGCATGATGTGTTATAAATTTTCTAACTCTACGAATATTGTTTAAAGTATTAATTTTTTTAATTTTTTGCTTTAGATGCAGAAAAGCATGTTTCAGAAAACGAAATTAGCCTGCTCCAATGAAGCTTCACAGTCTTCTCCAGAAAGTGAGTTTATTTAAATCTACTTTTAGATTATTACTGTAATATTGTAACGCAAAACTCTCAAACAGAAGTAAATAACTAAGACATCAAAGTTTCCCCAATTCAGGGATCATCAGGTTCAAAAACAATATGTCCAATTTCCCAAATTTGTGACATTTTCTTAGAGTAAATCTCTTGAATATTTTATTTAGAAGTGTAAAAATTTTACTCAAACAGCTCACTTCTCATTTTCTAAAAACCATCTTTAAATAATTCTTTCTAATGAATGAATAAAAAACAATTTTAATCAACTTTTGGCTTTTCTATATTTTCTCTGTAAGCCTGTCATCCAATGATGAAGATGTTTGAGAATTTTACTCCCTTCATTTTGGAGTTATTTATATTATATTTTTATAATATAAAATTAAAAAATGTATAATGATGAAAAAATGAAGATACTAACGAAACCAGATGATGGGGGTCTTTTGGAGTCTTTTGCAACCATGAGGGAAGAAATATCAGCATTCATTAAATAGATTTTTTTTCTTAATTTCAACCGCCTTACCATCTTCCCCTAGATCAAACTATGCTTTGTTCATACCATTGTCCAAACTGTTATTAATACAATCTTATAAATTGTTCTTTGTACCATCATATGAGACAGAGGTTACCTAACTTTTTACTACAGTAACTTTTGTTGGGCTAGAAACATTTTGCTGCACCCTTATCGAACTAAAAAAAAATTGTGGTACAATTATCATTGGAGGGGTTAAATATGTAGGAAAAGAAGAAAAAACTGTGTAAAGTAAGTGTAAGAATACGCTGTATATTTGTTATTTTAATTTTTTCTTTCCTTTTTTTTTTTTTTTTTTTTTGAACTCATGGTTTACGGTTGGTACATTGGAATAAACTGTTGTTAGTGCCATGGAATAAACTGTTGTACGGCCACTTTGAACTAGCAATATTTTTTCTATTTGATTTCAATGATTTTTATAAAATGTATTACATCTTAAATTTTAAATAATTTGTTTTTCCTGTTTCAGATGACTTAGTTAGCAAGTTAAACGAACTTACGTAAGTATTTTAAATTGTTGAATATTTGTCTGTTTTCATTATAGTCTCAACTAACTCCTCACTGGAAACTGTCTTAGCTCAGTTAATTTTTTCATTATATGTTTGTAATATTTTTTTATTTATTCATTATACTATAAAATATTTTTTTGCTTTTGTTTTAGTTTCTCAACATCATGAGTCCATTTATTACTTCTTCTTCAGTGCCATTGTCACCTGATGTAAAACATATTCAATCAATCGCTCGCATTTTATTGGTACGAGTGGCTTAGTTAATATATTTATATGTATATTAATTTACTTTGTGATAGCGTTATTCTTAGTAGGTGGATTTCTTAAAATATGTTTTTTTCTTTTTTAAAATTTTTTAGTGTTTATTGTTTGTTACATTTGTATTTTAAATGTAATTGTTTCTCATGTAACTTTAATTAGTAACTTAAATGTGTTATGTATATGTGTTAATTATTGTTTTGATTTTTTTTTTTTTTTATATATCCGAATTTAATTTTTCATAACTGTTTTATTATTGGTTAACTGATATCGAGCAGCGTTCTGTTTTGTTTAGGTATTTAAATAATATTACATTATAATTCAAAAGTTAAATGCAATATATATATATATATAGGAAGATGGTCAGGGTTGCGGTCACAAGTGAAACGAAAATAGTTTACAACTATTTTTAGTTTTATAAGTTTGTAGTTTTATAACAACAACTAGTTTTAGTTTTATAAGTTTGTAAACTATTTTCTTTTCACTTGTGACCGCAACCCTGACCATCTTCCTATATATCAATTTTTACGGTCAACTATTTATACATATATGTTAAATGCAATAGGTTTCTTCTTTCATTGGTTGAATCAAATGAAGTACTATTTTTTTTTTTTTTTTTTTAATAATAATGATAAAACATGAAAAGTTTTAGTCTGATTTCATGAATCAGTAAAAATATGTGTATGTGTTATTTAGAAATTCAGTTTTTTACTCTTTCCTAAAATTAAAAAAAATAAATAAGGTTTGTATTCCAAAAAAAAAAAGACCTTTTGTTGTACTTAACACTTGTCTTTTTAGGAAATTTCGGTCATTGATAGGTTATTGATAAACTTCTATTTTTAAGCCGTAGAGGTATTTATTTGGCCTTTCAGAAAGTGGATAATTGTTAATTATGCAGGAAAATAGTCCCGCACTAACACTTTAAAATTAATAAATTGTTATTTTATGTCTTAATTAAAAGTTTTAAATCAAAATTCTGGGTTAGAGTATCGAGTTGTAAAGATTTTTAACTAACAGTTATCCATTAATATTTTTTTGTCCTAATTATGTTACTATATTATTTTAATTGCTCACCTGATTAATTTGCATTTATCGTTTTAAGGCTTACTAAATTGTATACGTATTGCATTATACATTACTTAATTTTTTTTTGAATAAGTGGGATATTTGTTTTTATATAGTAAAATAGATAAACCCACTTTCCTAAGAATTAAATATTCCTGCCATTTAATTAGCATTTAAGGTAATTTTAATTTTTTTAAAATTTATTTTATTAATAAATTTGTATCGTAAGTTTAAAATTCCAAATTAAAATCCAAAACTGTTAAAATATTTTTTTATAATCTCTAAGGATAAAAATTTGGTCAGCCTTTATTTAATGGGTACAACAACTTAGTGTTTTTGAGTCTGGAAAGATGGGTTATCCTTTGTGTTACCACCCTATTCTAGCCAGTAGGATGATAAAAATTAAATCTGTGTCTATCATGAAATCAACCCTTATGATCAACCATATTTGAACCAACAATGCTATTTTCGTTGGATAGTGTAAGGAAATTGGACTCTTATTCATTTGGATTTAAATAGAAGGTAGTTCTACTCTTGTATTGTTGCCTGGGGCTTTAGGACGTAAAACCCTGAGGACATCAATGCCCATACTCTTGTATTTATTTAGTGCATATCTTAAATTGTCTTATAAACATCCTATTAACTGAGAAGGGTGTCCATTTTTTTGCCTCTTAGTATATGCCCCCCCTTCGAAATTATTTAATATTATATTTAACTGAGAGAGAGAAAAAAAAAATATGATGTTCTATTATTGTTAAAACAATGTTAAACTCTATTTACTTAGTGGTTGCTTTATGGATTTTTTTGGCTGTGAAGTGTCTTTCTAGTTATAAACTTATTGATTACAAGTTATAAATTTGATTTCTCTTATTGATTTAAAAATTAAAAAGAATAGTATTTTTGAAAAATATTTTTTGATAAATAAAAATTCTAAATATTTATAGTGTTTTTAGTTGTTTGATGTGGCATTAAGTTAGTGAGTTTACTTTGTTCTTGTAATCAATATCTTGTGGTGCTTTTTTATAAGGTTGTTTAATATTGTAAACTGTTTTTATTGTTTAATACAGTTGAGGCGAAACAAGTGAGCTTTGAAAATTTTTCTGGTTTTCAATTATCAATATTTTATAATTAATAATTGAGGTTATTCATGAAACAAATTAGAAATATAATTGAAAATAAAACAAAAAAAAATTTCTGAAACATAGACTGCTGAATTATTCCCGAAGCAAATTTACATTTTGTCTCTTCAGATATTTAGACAACTGAACCCATTGATGTTTAATTGGCTTTTGATTGAGATAATGGGAACTCTAAAACATTGTATAAAGGGTTTCCAGGTTTCGGGATAAGTTGGCCACTTTTTTTACCTCATTTTGTTACAATCTCCCATATTTAAGAGCAATATTTTGTAAAGACTATATATTTATGTGGTACAAAAAAACTAACATTAATTTTAGTATGTATCATCTTCTTTTATTACGTTGAAGTTTATTTGAAATGTTTTTAATTTAAAAAATATTATATGTTATTTAGCCATTTGTTCTTTTAATATCATGAGCTAGTTGTTTAAGAAATAAATAAGTATGTATATATTGATTGTTTTTTTTTTTCATTTTGTTACTTCTAAGTAAATGTTTTTATAAATGCCTTCCAATATTTTTTTAAAAATTTTTGATCCAGTCAGCATTTTATTGGGACAGATAAATTTATCTGCACATTAAAGCTGCCCAACAATTTTAATATCAGCTCGTGGATAGTAGTCGAGGGGTTTTTCCAGTCCATTATGAAAGACATCTTCATCACCCCCAGATGGTAAATTGATCAATTAGAAGGTAAATGTCCTTCATATAAAATCGATATTGCATAAATCCTGTTTTATCAGTGTTTCAGGGCTGAAAAAATAAATATAACTTTCAACATTCATGATCACCTCAATATTTAATTAGGGATTTAAGTAGCAACAAACCAAACTCATGTTTGACCAACATGAACGATAGAATAAAAAAAATTATATACAAGGTATGATTCGCAAAGTACACTGTCCAAATTATAACCAACTATATATAGGGAAAATAAAAAAAACTCAGAACTAGGTTATTTCAACATGGAAATAATTGCAAAAATAGAAGTTGAGCAGCATTAGCTTATCATGGCATAACAAATAAACCAGTTTTGATTTAAAAAATGCTATGATTTTGGAAAATGAAAAAGTAATAAAAAACAAAAGGTTAAAGGAAGCTATCTATATAACAAAACATAAAAAATACAGTTAGTTAATTAAAAAAACATGAATATAGATTATGGAAACATATAAGCAAATTACAGTTACAATAGTCTCCAGTTTATTATAGCCTTAAATTAAGATGTAAAAATTAGAAAAGTAATTTAGTAATTATGTGAAAAACAAAGAAAAGATTCTGGGCAACAGTATTAAAGGGAACGTTTAGTAATGATAGTAACATGACTGACAAGAATGCTGGAATAGTGTCAAATCAAAGAGGGCCAAAAAAGCAGACCAATACTATATTAAAAGAAAAAAGGTTGGCAAACTAACATGAATGCCGATCCTCCAAAGCAATGTCCTATAAAGTTGGCTAAAATTCAGAGCCACTACTCTTTGAGAGAAAAATCTCCTTGAACGTGTGGAGAAAGAAAAACTGGCCCTGATGACAAATCTAATCTCAATCAAAATCAATAATGTCAAAAAATCTATAAAATCAACTTCATTAGACACATCGCCGGTGCCTGATGGTGTTTTGATTCGCACGTTAAAACTATTTGATATGACACAAATCATAATAACAATTACGTAAATAATGCTGAAGATGGCCTAGGAACCAGACCCACTTCGACAGGGGCGCACAATATTAATATATAAAGCCAAAGGCGATATTAATAATATATCTTCCTGGACCATGAACTCAGAAAAGAGGTCACCTTATAAACAGGACTCAGAAGGGTTTTATAAAGTGCCTTATGGGGACGTAAGTCAACACGAGAATCATACTGCCACATTAAAAGATACAAACAATAAGGAAAGTAGCGATGCACTGGTGTTTCTTGAATTTATAGGTGCATTTAACAATGTTGCCCATAACCATATCGTGAGCTCACTAGAAGCGAGAGGTGTCACCGTTTTAGAAGTGTGATTAGGCTTTCCTCTCAAACAAATAAATGAAGGTGCCCGATTTACAAGCCAAATCAAAGTACCCCAAGGCAGGTTTCAACCTGGCCATAGACCAACGCGACATGTGCGAGCAAGACCTTGTAAAATTTGGGTATAAATTCAATAGTTGCCAAGGATGTGTGTTCCTCACAGAGTTGGTGGATGATCAGGCGGTTTTAGCGTGCCACAAGGGTGTTGCAAAAAGAGTAATTAACAACTTTCAGAGGACATTTTAGGAAATCGATTTGGCTTTAAATCCTTAAAAAAGTGTGGACATTGTTATGAATAAAGGAGAGCTGGAGACATCGAGGCTCTCCCTTGAGAATTGAGACAGCATTCAAATCATGGAGAAAAGTGATACCATCAGATATTTAGGATGCACATTCTCGGGAGAGCTGCAGTTCAACGAAGATTTGAGGACTAAGTTAAATGACAATTTTAACAAGCTAGTCGCTTCTTGCTTGCTTAAGGCTGAGAAGGTCAACATTGTCAACCAGTATGTGTTCTTGGATCTTCCTTGTTCTCTTTAAACTGCCTCCTTTCCAAAGCTATTGGAGGGTGTCGATGCCATGATTCGTAGGAGTGTCAAGGTCATTACTGGACTTCTTTCGATGTACACTCCGAGAAGGTGTCGAGGTTTAGGCCTTATCCATTGCCAATGGGAAGCTTCTCTACAACACTGGTCCATTGCTCAGCGACTGTCCAATGTACCCGATGTTCTGTTTCAGTCCACATTCGATTATTCAGCGATTATGATTGCTGAATATGCCGATAGATTGGGCATTGATCAGGGATATCGAGTGTGAAAGCTCTGCGACAGTCGCTTCGTAAAAATGCGTTTGAGGAATAGGCCAATTGCCGGTGCAGCGCATTGGAGTACGCTATTTCACAGAGACCCCGAAAGCGAACAAGTTTATGTATGAGAAACAAATACTTACGGGATCTCAATGACCCAATGCCTTGTAGTTGATTATCAATTATGCACCCCAGGGTCATTGGTGTCAATGGACAGGATAGAGAAATTGGGTCGCTCAGTTGCAAATGCAACTGAGCCTGAAACACCATCATGTGCTGGGGAAATGCCCCAAGCATCTCCCTCCTCATAACACGCCGACACCACAGAGTAAAGTACGAGTGAATGAAGCTCCTATAAGAAAGACTTTACCTGCTTCGCCGAGGTCTACTGTGTGGATGTATCCGTAGGATATGCAAATATTGTCGCTTTACCTAAGACGGGGAAGTCAGCAATCATTCAGGATCCCACAGTAAGATAGGGAAATCATGACCTTTACCAGGAAAATAAAGCTAAGAGAACGTCAGTTTGTATTGGATAAGAAGGGATTTAAATGAAAATAATATTAAAATTATGTTTCATTATAAGTGCTTAAACAATAGACTAGGTTCTTATGTAATACAAAAAAATATATACATACATATTAATTATCTTCATTTTTTGTTCTGATTATAATAATGAAATGAACGTTGAGTTGTTAAGGTAGGTAGGAAAGAGAAAATACAACTTGCATAGTTGCATGTATGAAACAATCAATTTATAACCTTGCAGTTAAGACATTTAATCCTGCAACACCTTTTGTATGTTTATGACCGGCTTCAATCTAGCCTTCACTGATCATGAGTGAATGACATTCATTAATTCTTAAAATTCGATATTTATTTAATCATAAATAGTTTTGTTTATTTTTTATGCTTTACCCTGATAACAGTAGAAACTATTCAAAATGACCTAGTCCATATTTAATAAAAATTATAAAATCGTTGTAAATTTTATGAAATTTAATTTAAAATTAGGTCATATTATGTAAGTAATTACATTTTAACAAAGCTCTTAAAATAAAAAATTAGTTTGTCTAAATTATGTCTGGTGTACTAAGCACTTCTTTTGAAGAAATGGCTAACTTCATTTAATTCCTTATTCTATGTAACTTATAAATTAATAAATGCTTTCTAATTAAATGAAATGCTATCTTTAATTGTATATCATTTAATGCAGGCTTGTCTTACTGACTGTGATAACTAAGTAGAATTAGTCATCCTGGTTTTCCCATAGCTCTCTTATTTAGATAGGCTGGGGGGAGATTCGAATATCTGTCATACTTTATTCTTTCTGAAAAGTTTTAATTATTCTAATTATGAGCAGTCAAAATTTACTTAAGGGAAAGGTAGCAGTTTATCTTCTGGATCAATTAATTTTTTAGATAATTATTTGATTAAATATTTTATTTTATAGAATATGAGAAGTTTGAGTTTGCGGTTAAAGAGTTTTTTTACTAATAGTGCGACCATTGCTACAAAGGTATGCATTTGCTATGAATTATTCTTTCTTTTTTTTTAACTTGAACATTAATACAGTCTTGCTCAATACTAAATGCTTTGAATGTGAATGTGAATTGCTATCCGATTGCCTTACAGATTTAAATGAAATATCATTATGGAGTTCTGCTGCTGGAAAACAAATTCAAAAAAACAACAAAAATAATCTAATTAATTCCCGTATAATTTATCCCTCAACACCTTTAGGGTGTTTAGCTAGATAATTATTATAATGAATATTTCTAATCAATCATTAGATGAAAATATGCCTCGTTGATTTGAAGTGGATAATTGCTTACTAGTGACGCACTAAAGTGTAAAGCTGTGTAAATAACATTGTATGTTTTATTAATCTCTATATCAACAACACGTTACTAAAAATATTAAAAACAGATCCCATCGGACTATAGTATTTGTAGAATTATATCTTTCAACATTTATTGATTATATGAATTCAAACACTTTTTTTATTTTAATATTTAACTGCTGGTGCTTACAGGAATGTATACCTTAAGATTTAAACAAATATTTTTTCTGATTTAGTTTAATAAAGCACCATATTTAATTCATTAATTAATACATTTCTGCAGTAACTTATTTTAGAATTACTAAGTGAATTTATTCTAAAATAAATTTAGAGTGATTTTATTCAACAGGATGAGTAACATGAATACATAAATAACATTAATGCAAAAAATTATTTTGGAATGATTTCAATAAATTTAATCTGAGTTTACACTCCTCTTTTAGAAAATATTTCAAGGTTTTGTTTAGAGGTAAGTTGTTGCCAAGTTGTTTGAACTGATCTGAGGAACTTCAATCCCTAAGCTTTATAAGCTATCCACAATTCATTAATCAAGCATACTAATTACTAAATTGCGATTATACAAAACTCACATTTTATTAATGTAATTACCTGAAATGATATTTTATATTATATTTAATAGTTTTTTCTTTCTCAATATTTATGCTCAAAATATGATCATTTGATATTTAGCTTATTTATTTCCCGATATTGAGTCATGCTAAACTAGAATGTTAAAATAATAATGTATTTTATTCATTTTTACTACAACTTCTAACTACAAATAATAAGAAAAAATAAAAACATTGTGATTTATGCTTTCATTATTGATTTCACAGTGCATAATAGTTTATATTTTGTTAAAATATAATTTTTAAGGAAAGTATTGGTTTAATTTTAATTATTTTCAGATATAAAAGTCATATCTTGGTTTCTGTTATAATATAATTATTATTGGTTGGAATCTATTTATAACAAAAAGAAATTATTTTTCATTTAAGAGCTGTGCTGCCCAAATATTTTGGGTATCAAGATCAAATTTATTTATGGAAAACATAAGTAAATCATACAAAAACATATCCGCATTAAATATTTCCAGAAATTTAAAATGTATTAATCAGAGTAAAAATCTGTTAATTAGACTTAAAAAAACTTTTATTCCCATAGCATTTTAACATTAATTTTTTCAGACATATATACAAACAAAAATTATTTATGAAAACAAATATCAAACATTTATCAACAATTGACTAATTTATTATTTTTTGTATTTGTTTCTTGTTCTCAGGTTAACCATTTATACATGCATTGCAGTGAGTGGCCTTAAAAACTAACCTTGCTCCATAAAATAAATTTCTAACCAACATTAAAAATAATTTCAATTTTCAACCCCTAGTGGGCAGTATATTAAAGTACCAAGTACTCAGCTTTTGTGGCCTTCCAGTATTTTATTTTTTGCACATGAATAAGTTCATAAAATTTACATTATATTAATGTAAGGCTAAAATAAACACTACTGTTTTGAAAATTTATGAGCTTAGTTCTAGGGATTTTAAAGTTTTCAAGTACCAAATGGGTCATTCTCTATATTTGGTGCTTTTTACCTATCAATTTTTTCTCTTAAATTAAAAAAGTAATTCGATTGATAATATTCTGAAGCAGGCAAACACCAAATATTGATTTTTAAAATAAATCTTATTCTAGGGAGTAACACATATGACTAAAAAGTTATAAAACAAAACAGAGCATCTAATTTGTGTATTAATTCTAATTGCAAATATTTATTTAGTAGTGATCAGTCTTAAACTTTTGATCATAAATGATTTTCAAAATGAAACACAGTTTGAAAATCTAACAAGAACATATGCCTTGCTTAAAAATACTTGAACCATTCTTACTTTTTCACTATAATCAAATCCATTATGATAATAAACCCAACAGGGAAAATAATATCCAATGTTATTTATAAATATAATTTTGAATATCTTATATAAATAAACATCATATACTCAATTAAACCCTAATGGAATTAACTGCCTATGGAGAGAGAAATCAATATTTCATCTTTACACAAGAGAAGCTTTACAAGAAAACAAAGATAAGCATGTACTTAAATACTACAAACCTATGTAATATACATAATTTAAGTTGAGTACTAGGGAGTGGCCACCAATAAAAATAATCACATATTTTTACACACTAAAGAAATAAGGGGATAATTTTTTTCTTTATAGAATTGTCAACATTTTAAGAGTATGAGATGATAAAAATATTAATTTAAATTACTAATGATTTAATTAGTTTATGATGTCTGTTTCAATCTTTTTTCTTAGAACTTTAACCTTCACAAGCTCGAAGAAACTCCACCCAAAGAGGCAATTGTTACCAAAAATGAAGCTATCCAATATTATAAGCAAATGGTGGCCATTCGGTGGCTTGAGGAAGCAGCTGGAAAATTGTATGAACAGAAAATGATCAGAGGATTTTGTCATTTACAAACAGGCCAAGTAAATTTGTTTTCAAATTTTCTTGTATTATTTTCTCTACATGACTATCACTCTATTTTGATCTTACATCAAATTTAGTTAATGTGTTTTAATGTAAATAGCAATAAATAAAAAAAAATTTCCTTTCCTTAGTGCTAAAAGGGGGGGACTGTATAGAAAATATAAGTTTTCGAGTAATCTAGTGATACTTCAAACATACTGAGGTTTGGTCACTCATATAATGGGAATAAGTTGCAATAAACGTAAAACTCAAGTCAGAATTATACCTTTTTTTTTTTATTAAAAATTATTATTTCTTTTTATAATTATTTTTTTTTTTTCGTAACCCCTAGACAAAATCAGAAATTGACTACATACATACAGGTAGGTGTATGTATATCTGGTAGTATTAAAAATTATTTTTTGAAATCATGTTTTATGAGTAAGGTTTTGTATTTGAACGATAGCGGTATGAGACGTATACAATGACTAATTTTTTTTTTATAAATTTTTTTTTCAAAAACAATTAAGGTTGATATCATTCCATCCCTAGACTATACTATGTGACTTTGTAAAACAAAATGATCTTGTCTTGCCTTCAGTTTTTTCTTGGCACTGAGTTAAATAACATGCTACTAAGATTTTAATTATTAGTAACATTACGCCATTATTGGATAAGTTTTGTTTGCCACTGAAACAATCTGTTTGGTGCAGTGATTCAAAAGAATATGCTAGGTGAGTTTATGGTTCGTAGACAGTGTCGACACGAACCTTAAGAGGAAAGAGTGTTGGCAAGAGAGCTTACAATTTCCCAATCCATTATAAAACAAGGGCTTTATAATTTGGGAAAAGTAAAGAGTAGTTCCTCATGCATTGACTACTTAGCAGAATGAAATTTGTCAACTACTTTAGAAGAAAGCCGAAAGACAAAAGTTTCGTCAAAAGAATTGTTACTTATGATTAAAAGTGGAAGTATTGTAAAAAAAAAACCTAAAATTGAGAAACAATTGTTAGACAGGGATTAGCCTGTAGATCCAGTCATAAATATAAATATAATCAGTTCACATCTATTATCTTCAAGGAAAACCTTCAATTCTCTGGATAAGAATCAAAAGCTAAAGAATGATAATTTTATAAAAAAAGAAACATAGCTTCAAGATGACAACAATGGACCATAGAACACAATGCTATTTTTTTTTTTTATCAGTCGACTAGACCATGTAGATTTTCAGCCCTCTGAAACAACCTTCTCCATGCCTGCTTTTCTTGGGCTAATGCTTTCCAGTTTTGCGGCATGCAGGTGTTTCACATCTTTATTCATTTTGTCTATCCATCTGGTTTTTGGCCTTCCATGTGGTCTCTCACTAGCTGTAATGGCATTCATTGTTGTGTAGAGGCGTCCTGATTGATCGCTTTGAGCCACATGCCCAGCGGATCTTAACCTCCTCGCCATCATATCATGAGATATTGACAGACCTGTATCTGCAAACAGCTCACTTAGTTCTTCTTCATGTGATTCCAGAACGCTGTGGAACTTGTAGAGGACTTTCCTATCAAATCTCATTCTTCAGCTTTCTAGGGTACCTATTAGAGGTACATTTCATGTACAGATGCATTGTACACCCTTAGCTTCAGATTTTTATTATTCTTGACGAAGCGATGAAGGTACTGTTGTACTTGCTATTACTTTATTAATTAATTAAAAGTGTGCTATATGCTGGTCTATCTCAGCCAGTTGATCATTTAAGGAGCTTATTGTGGAGCTGAGGTATTTGTAATATTTGTGACAATGTAATTTGTCTACTTTCAGAAACGATTTGTCCTTGATGTAGACCATATTGGAGGAACACAACAGTATATGCTTCAAACAGTAAAAAAAAAAGCAGTCATACAATAAGCTTACTTTTAAATTAGCAAGGAAAATACTAAGCTTTTATGACTCATCCCATTAAATTAAAATATCAAAATTTACAATTAGAATATAAAAATTTGAAAGTCATCAAAACTTGACTTATTCTGTATTAAATTCTATGTTAATTGAAAAAAAAACAAACTAAATTTATAATCAATAATAATTATACTACAACCAGCACAAATAATATAAAAATATTCATTCATGGAATGGGTTATACAAGCAAAAAATACCAAATTAAAATAATTTATGAACATGATAAAATTTTAATCTTTTATCTGTTATATAATTATTTCTGCTTTATGTAAAGTCAAATATTTAAACTTGCTTTTTAAAATAAATAAATTATTATGTTATATAGGAAGCTATTGCTGTAGGAATTAAAGCTGCAATGAGACCTGAGGACTCATTAATATCTGGTTACAGAATACATGGATTGTCATATTTAATGGGACTTACACTTTTAGAAGTGATAGCTGAATTATTAGGAAAACAGTCGGGAGCTTCTAAGGGCAAAGGTGGTTCAATGCATTTGTATGGAAAGAATTTTTATGGTGGAAATGGCATTGTTGGTGCACAGGTACACTTCTAGCCACTTGGGTAGTCTTAAATACACTTTATGGTCAATACATAATATTTATTTATAACTGCAGGTACCTCTCGGTGCTGGTATAGCCCTAGCTTCAAAGTACCGAAAGACGGGTGGAGTATGTTTCACTATTTATGGCGATGGAGCGGCAATGCAAGGCCAGATTTTTGAGACATTCAATATGGCAAAGTTATGGAATCTACCTTGTGTATTTGTTTGTGAAAATAATGGCCAAGCTTTGAGCTTAGCCAACAGTACTGTAACGGCTTCTGGAATTTCAAAGGTTGAAACAACCAATTTCTATACCCTAGGAAATTACATACCAGGAATACAGGTAATTGCCTAAAAGATTACAATATAATTTTTTAAAAACTTTATTAATATTAAATAATTTATGACTATATTATTTTAACAAGAAAATAATAATTGGAAAAAAAAAGGATTAATAAAAAAAAGAATAAATAAATATCTGGTGCATCTACTCGCATGACTTTCCTTATCACTCCCGCTGCAGAGACCAATAATTAATAATTAGAATAATTAAATTTAACAATTACAATACCTGTTTTCGGATTAAAGAAAACCAGATATCAATATGTATATATACACACCTCCTGACTTAAATAAATTACTGTTTTTAAGTTGTAAATGTACATGAAGGAAGAAAATTGTTTTATAAAAAATTTTTGGATCTAAGAAAACATTTTTTAGAAAAGGTTATATGGGACAAAGGCAATTAGCCTGCAATTTTAAGATTTGAAAAAGGAAATGACATCAATATTGAAGGTGGTATCCTTGAGAATGCCCTGAGGGCCGAAACGTTGGAAAAATTTTAAAGAATAAAAGTTGAGAGAAAAAAAGGATCAAAATTGTTTTAAATTAAGAATAAACTAAACCACTCTCAAACAAGCAAATATAAAATAATTAATTTCATAAGCTAAGATCTCTCATCCAATTCCTTTTGAGTCTTCGGTACATGTTGGGAATGTTCAAAGCAGTCATTATCTTGTATGATGTTTTAATGTGTTTTTGTAAACAAGACATGTGCAATTCTGTGTTCAGTCTTCTGTTACTGACTTATCATGGAGATTGTGTAATATGATGCAGTGTTTTTGATTGAAATGTTTGTAGCTTATTGATGTGAGTTTTTTTTGGCTTTCCAATAGATTTGCTTCACAAATCTATTGGATCTCCAAAAGGGTTTCAGCAAGTAGGTGTGGAGTCAATGTCTCAATTTCATTGTCAGTGGAATAGAGAGGAAAGGAGCTTTAGACGCCTATTTAACATAAGTTCCGTCTGCTGAACATGAGACCCTCTTTTCATCTTTCTGTCGAATGTCAATCCTTGATATTTTATTGATTATATGAGCTGTTTATCTTTAAAGTGGCGTGGGTTCATTTCCCAAAACACCTTAATATTTACACGTTTACATGGCCTTTTCGTTATAAAGCAAATTGTTAATAATATATATTCAAAATCAATAAGCCACTCACATGACTTTCCCTACCACTTACCTAGATTAGACCAATGCAATCTTCACCAACCTTGTTGAAGATAAAGATTTTTTTAATTTAGTTTATACTATTGGATTATCTTTCAAATATTCCAGGAGATGTATAAATTTTGAATTATTTAAAAAATTAATAAAATAAAAGTGGTTTTTGTGGGAAATTGATTTTAAAATAATGGTATAAGTTTCAATAGGCTGTATTTTTGCGAATATGTTTTGATTTTTTAAAGGAAATTTTATTAACTTTTAAATAAACATGTATAGTTAACTATAAAATATATACTTTTTGAGTTATTTGCAAATGAAGTTTTCTTTTATTTCCATTTAATTCATTCAGGCTGATGGAACAGATGTAATAACTGTAAGGGAAGTTGCTAAATTTGCAATTAATCATATCGTGTTAGGGAAAGGTCCAATAATTCTTGAGTTGGTCACTCCAAGTGTTGATTTGGATCATCAAGATGAAATATCAAAAAGAAAAGATCCGATACAGTTATTTAGAAAAAGTGTTGGAACAGCTGGTATGATTACTGAAGAGGAATTTAAGGTATATTTAATAAATAATTCACATATTAAAAAAACTTGTAGCTATTTCATTTCAATTTATCCTACTGTAATGAGTAATTATTAAAAATTACAACAAATTAGGTTGGACTTATTTTCAATCAGGATTTATAACTTACTGTTTAACTTTATTCAGCATCAATCAACATTAATCATAGAATGAATTTTACATTAACAGAATTTTTTTTTCTTCAGTTAATTGAAGAAAGTACGAAAAAAGAAGTAGAAGAATCAGTAACCCAAGGGCTGAGGGATGTTGAGCCTGGATTGCAGGAGCTGAAAACTGAAGTGTACAGTCTCTCCTTAGAGACTCAAGTTAAGAAATAAATAAAACTGCATAATCACTCAATAAAATTATAAATTTTAATAAATATTTCAATAAATACTATAAACCTATTAATAACTTCCTATAATAAGAGATTTTTACTTCCACTAAGCTTCACATGAAGTACATATAATAATGGAAAGTAATGCCATTGTGAAAAATTTTAAATCCAAGTTTCAATAGAAATAGAATGGGGAAATTTATTTACCACAGTACATTTTATGCTAACTGTTCAATGGGCCCTTCTAGACTATTGGGTTTCACAATTCCTCATTGGGCATTATATATTCCAAATACCCCTTCTGTAATATTTCAGAAACTTTTGAGTTTGTTGTCACAACCTCCATTACATTCAAGGGATTAAGGTTCACGATGATCAGAACAATGAGACAACCTCCTCATCGGTTAAGTCTCAGTTGGTTATTGAGAAAACTTCCCGTGGTTCAAAGACTTCATTTATAGCTGGAAGTTAGGGGTCGTGGGTTCTGTCCACTTTAAACCAAAGAAGGGAATCCACGCTTGGAAGACAGCCAGATGCACAATAATTAGGGAAGAATTAAAAGAGCAAACTTGCAGTAGTGCGTTCTTGAGCAGGCAATGGATAGAAGAAAATAAATAATTTTTATAAAATGGTCAATCTGTCTGTCTAATCTAGCTCAAAAAAAAAAGTTGCATGGAACAAAAATTATGTGTTAGTGGCAGCATTCCCACTCTTTCTACTTTTTCTAAGAAAAAAATAGTGCAATTTTTAATCTAAATTATGCATTTTTTTCATAATGGTAGAAAATAGGTTTGAAAATTTTTCGTTAGTTTTTATAAAAATTTAAAATTTTTTTGAATGTACAACAGTGCAGAAAACAAATCTTGAATCCAATGTATTTTTCAATTTTCAAATCCATCAAATGGCTTAATTCAAAAACTTAAATCTTAAATATAAAAGTAATACTGCTGACCTCATGTGAGGGGAATAAGAAAGAAGATAAAAAAAAAAAAAAATTATAAAAAGAACTAAAAAAGTAATTAAACAAAGAAAACAGAAGCTAAGTAACATACGTTTAAAATTCTTGGTATGAAGAACTGATCAAATACTGGTATACGAGAGGAAATATTAAAGAAGACAAAAAATTATAAGTAAAATACTTTAATTAATGTAGTTAAATAAAAAATTTAAACAGAGATTTAGCGCATTTATAAATAAGAAATAGAAAGCCATCAACAATTTATTTTTCTGCTCGTTCCTTTCTCTGCTGAACCATTTCTCGGAGATTATTCTCGCTTTCCTTCAAAGTCTTTTCCAGGTAAGCTTTATTACCCTAAAATAAAATAAAATAAAATTTACAGTAATTTGAAGGTATTTAATTACTGGATTACATAATGAACATAAAATCATACCTCTAATGTTTTAATTTTTTCAGAACAAGTAACAGATTTAGAACTGAGATTTTGTAATACTGTAGGTACAGGTGTTAAGATGAACATTCTTCCAACAGATTCATAGGTTTTGGTGTCGTCTGAAAGAGACTACAGAAAAAATAATTGACTTATTATGATTAGAATTATAAATAGAAAATATTGTAACAAAAAAATTCTTTTTTTAAATTATAGGCGAGATATTGTATATTTAAGTCATATGCAATATTAAATATTTAAATTATATACATGTTATGGTCATTTTAGTTCACCAAAACATTGTAAAAGTGATGAAGATAAAGATCATGATATTAATATTTAATAAAAAGTTAATTTTAGTTAACAGGTCTATGTTTGGACTCGATTAAAAAATGATTTGAACTTAATTTAGAAATGTCTTACAAAATAAGATAAAAAAAAAAAAGTAATAAGATGTAAGTGATATATCAATTGTAATAAAGATTTTCCAGTGATTCATATTTTTTAGTGTGCCTGAATGTAGCATCTAAGCCAAAATGCCATGGACATTGTGTTTGTAAATTAATATTGCCTATAATTTAAACAAATTTATCTTCGCCTAAAATAAATTTCATATATAAATAATTTTATTAAACTAAATAATTTAAGTTTATTCGTTCTCTTCAGTATTTTAATTGTTTGACTTATTTCATATAAGGTTCATTGAGGCTATATATACAACTGTTATATAAATACATTTAAATTTGTATGTAATATATTTTTCTGATATTGCTCACATTTTATATATTCCAATATTTTTTGTGAATAGTGTTAAATAATCTAGGTCTCTGAAGTTCCTTCTAATTATTTTTATACATAGTAACTTTTATTATATTTTGCTTGTGTTTACAAATATATTTTTAATTACTCACGTTTTGCGATTAACTATATTTTTTATTAAGGTCTGGTACCTATTATTATTTTGGTTTTCTCAGGTTTCTATTATCTTATTGAAAATTATTTATCTCACATTTACTATACTAAACCAATTTCTTTCTCTGATATAGGTACTTTAAATAAATCAGAAGTTTCAATTAACAAATATTTGGGAGTTAAATCAGTAATTTATAGCGAAAATGATAAATTAAAAAGAAAAAGTAAGGTACCAGTCGGAGAGATGGATGTTTCTGGCTAAGGGTTAATACTACGAAATGCTTAGCAGGAACTTGATCCTTCCTAAACTCTGAGTTTTGGTGGAGAAATAGAAAATAGAAAAACCTTTCATTGGAAGAATCAGAGGAACATATTTTGATTAAATAAGTTTATATTATAATTCCTGGACTAAATTAATAAAATAAAATTACATTCATGTCCTATCAATTGTTACCCTAAAAAATTAAATATTTTATTAGATACAACAAACTTTTATAATATCTAACATAGAGATCAAATACATGAGATGAAATAACACTAAAACAATTTCATTTAATATAGTTATCCAGGACAATGAAACATTGTATCAACCAAAGATTCATTGAACTGGAAACATTTAAAATGAACATTTTTTTTGTTTCAAAAATATGTGCTGGAATTATGAAACCTCTGAAACTTTACTATATCTGTAGTGATGATATTTTACAAAATGTTCAAATCTTTTAAGGTATAAGTGATATTGTTTTAAAACATTGGTTACAATCGCAAATTAAGCATAATAAATTTTCAGAAGATCGTTGATTGACCGCATGTAGCTAATGAAGGAAGATGGGCCAGTAAGGTCAAAAAGGAACTCAAATAATACAGAATTACTTATTAAGCACCAAAGTTTCACCCGCAGGTGAATGCGATTTGCAGGGCTTTAGTCAAACAAGTAAGCCAAAGAAAGCAATATTTTTGACAGCACCCTGCAGTAATAAATTTTCAACATTGAAGTATTTCGGGGTAGAAATAGTCAAGTTAATAAATGGACGAGATAATTAAGTGGTTTATTCATTATAGTACATTTTAAAATTCTGACTCATTCTATTTTTACCAAATTATAACCAACAACTATGTTCAACCGTCTTTTCATTCCCTGTAAGTGAATACACTGCCTCTTCCATGTTAGAGCGACAGTAGTGAAATAGTACCATATCTTTTTTTTTTTTTATTGCAAATCTATATGGAAAAGCTGCTAAAAAAAACATGTAGCATCCAATCTCAATTCATATAAAACAACTATTCCAAATGTATGTCTGTATTTACTGAATATATTTAATATTTTTTATTTTTAATCTTTTGATCTTAAAGTTTCTCTAGCCGCTGCGATATATGTATAATATATCTACAATACTATGAACGTTTGGCCCAATGTAAGATTACAGGAAAGAATAATTACTATCAATAGGCATTGTTTGCTGATAGTAATATAAACAATCTCATTCCCATATAATCATTATTATTAGCTGAACAGAAAGTTAATCTTGTTTTATATTTAAGTTTATATTACTAAACCTAATTGGTCCTAATCAGTATCTAATATTATGTTATATTTAACCAAATAAGCAAAATAAATTATTAAAACTAACTTGGTCTGTATGAAATAAATCTTAAATACCAATGTAACTTGGAATATGACTTTATACACATTAGAGCTAACATTAAACATTGGACCATCTTGAAATAAATAAGATATTAATAGTGATAAATAAATATGACGTTTGATTTGACTCAAAAAAGAATTACCAGTTCTTTATATTTATTGCTTCAAATGTTGAAGTTCATTATCTCATGAAGCTATTGATTAAATATCATAGATTTTCTTTTTTGGCTATATACTTATAATATCTATGATTGACTGAACCGGAATGTTATAAAGTTTATTAAGAAAAAAACATCCAAAATTAGACTCATTTTTATGTATTCTCACATTAATTGTCCTGATATTTACCTTGATTTCAAGAGATGTGAGTTCTGCACGCTGTTTAGCTCTCTTTAGAGATTCTATTTGCACATCTGCTAACTTTAATTTCTGGGTTGTCTCAAGCATCATGTGCTGAAGATCTGTAAAGGCCTTCAATGGTTCATAGAAATATTGCTCAATAAATACGAAATGAAAACCTTCTTTGGGTCGAAATATAACCAAATACTTACTTTTTTCAATTCCATATCGACGGTCTTTGACATTTTGTAAGTTATTTATTATTTTCACTCGAGCTGGGAAGGGAGGTTCTCATAGGACTGGTTATGAAACAATAGACTTCACATAGTGCTAATGTGTTTTGTGTAATGGATTTTGTAAGTTGTAAAGAAAGAACAAATAATCTTTGAATTATGAATAAATTGATACACTGTTGTTACTATTAAATTAATATAGTATTGTTCTTTCTAGTTTTAGATAAGTTGATATTTAAAAAAAAAAAAAAAAAAAAAAAAAAATTAAATCTGTATTACTATCACCCATGAAGAGTCAGAGGTGCAGTACTTTGTAATGTACCAATGGTTGTACAAGGAGGTGATTTGGTCAGAATCGGGCGCGACCGCCAGATTTTTACCCAATTAAGGGAACTCACTTCATGAGGCCGATAGGACTCTGGAAGGCTCCCAAACCCAGAGCTACAGTACAGTACCCAAACTCACGGCTACAGTGAAACAAAATAATTATCTGCTGGATTCGAAACCGGGTCCTTGGAGTTGGTACCATAGTACCCTACCCACTGTTGACAGTATTGTTGAGATTATTTCATAAAAACCAAATCATTTTCAAAGAACTACAGTAATACATAATGATGAAGAATTAAAAGCAAAGACAATATTTAAGAAAGACTTTTCAATTAACAATAGTAATCGCTCGGATGAAAACTGTTTATTTTCAGCTTCAAATTTAATTTTAAATAAAAATAAAATATTGGACGATTATTATTAGATAAACGAAGAAGGTTTGAAAACTCATTACTGGGTCCTAGCCTCCTCAATCAAAAATAATCGATGCAGTGTAAAGTAAGTGCAGGTGTCCTCCCATTCACTCCTAGCAGGGTCTTCAAATTCATCTGTTCTCTTGAAGGATAGTACTGTAAATTCTAATAACGTTTTATTTTATTTCAAGAGTAGTTTAATTGAGTGAAATATACCTCGATCCAAAGGTAATGACCAAATGACGAATCAATGTCGTTACCTAACAGTTCTGTTAGTTGACTTTGAGTTTTCAGAGGTGAGTTGGAAGGTGCTCATAGCATGGTGTAGCAGGGGCTTTAGCAGTGGGTTTCCAGTCCAAACGCTGGAGTATTACTTTTGTCCATTCCCAGTAATTATTGTCTGGTGTTCACCTCAAGGAAGTGGGATAATTGATTACTGCCCTTCTTGGAAGGAATTATGACAATTTCTTAGAACAAGATCAGAGTGATATCAGGACTACTCAGTGCCTTTCAGCCATTTCGATAGCTAATTCGATAGCTAACATAGCTATGCATGTATTGCCATGACAACTATCGTAAGTGAAAGTTTATAATTATATAAATATAATCGATGATTTGAGTAGCGGGCAGTTGTATTAGCACACAATACTTGGATAAATTTTGATTTTACAACTCGAATTACAGATAACTTTAAAGGCGGATCTACATGTTGGCCGCTCGCCACGAATCAGGAGCTTGTACAAATGATCGGTAAACTAAGAGCGGGCCATCCACATGTCAGTGTTATTCAGAGAGGCAAGCATGGCGGACAATAAGTGGTTTCAGCCATTGCACTGGGATTATATTATTTTTATTACAAAAAAAGAAAATGAAAGGAAATTAAATATAAATAAATAAGATAAAAAATAAAACTTATTATAAAAATTAACTACAACCACCTAACAGCTCTCAGTTGCAACTAGACAAAGAACAATAATGTAGATGCTACACGAGCGCTCTCACGAACCCCTTTGATCTGTGGCCAAAAAACCGACTCTCGACGGCTCGGCAACGAGCCTAGGCCAACCAAGCCAAGCCACCCATCCACATGCTCGTGAATGCCCGAGTTCGCCTTGGCTTGGCCAACATGTAGAGGCCCCTTAAGGTAATTAATGTGACAGTAAATAATTTTGATGGCGATTAGCTAACTATCAAAAATTAAACAATCCTTAAACCCATTTACAATCAACTATTGCCACTGCTTCACGTTCCGCCTTATTTTCTACAAAATTGTTGGCAGCAAAAGAGGCAGTGAGTCGTTTATATTCTGGCATTACCATTCATAGTACATATTCGACCACTAGAGTACGTTGAAGAACAGCATCAGTACCGTACCACATCAGTTTCATTAACTAAGCAATTTTGGAAAATAGTTGTCGCCTTCTTTGCAAACGACGGAATAACTGATATAAATTCTAATGTAGAATACTATTAGAATCTACATATGGGTTTGCAGTCTTTTTGTTTTTTTTTATTTCCACTTGCCAAAAGTTGGTATATATTGCGTATACAGTAAAGGGAAATATTGCGATTGTGGGAAATTTCGAATTTTGGTTTTCAACGAAAACTGTGTGTTTGAGCGCGTGCATATGTGTTTTTATGTATGTAAGTGTGAATCCAAAGGAGTACAAACGTGAGTGCATATGTATATGTGTGTATTTGTATGAGTGTGCTCGCACGTGTGTTACTTATTTATGTTCTTGTAGGGGAAGTAGGTGGTCATCCAGGTGCGTGTGCGCAAGAGAAGGTGATAGTAGAAGAGCACAAGACGAGAAAAAAGGCAGTTATCTCACTCCAATTTTTTATTAATTTAATGAAAACTATGTATAATTACTAGTCAAAATCCATGAATTGAAGATTTTCATATATCAAACTTATTGTCCGAACAACTATAAATCAATTTATTTTAGCAAATATCATGAAAAATACTATTCCTACGAAGATAAAGATCATAAACTAATTTATAGTCCATTAAACTAGCTTTAATTTGAGTGCTAATAGACATCTGCAAGTCTCATAGTTCCTGAGATATAGATTTCTCAAAAGAAAATTAGCTAACTACTAATCTTTCATAGATTTAAATTTTTCTTTTTAAAAATCTATATCTCGAGAACTATTGAACATAAATAGCTCTTTTAGGGCTAATATTTCAGCAAATTTACTCTTCTTTAAATAATGTTCTCTTAGATTTTCTAGTGTTATTGGTAGCTCTTAAGATATAGAGCTCCGAATGAAAAATTAATGTTTTTTTTAGGGTTTTTTTTGAAACAGCCATATTTTTTTATTCCCCCTACCTATACTTGGCAGACTCATCAATTTTGACTAGTAATTATACTTAGTTTTCATTAAAGTAATCAAAAATTGGGGTGAGATAACTGCCTTTTTTTCTTCCCGGCTCTTGTACTATGAAGCGTTACACTTTTTCGTCTGATTCAAGCCAATTTACTCTACCAGGGCTAAAGAGGTTTCAATAAAAAAAAAAAATCACCCATATATGTTTGAATAATTTTCTTTAAATTCTAAACATAAAGCCTTAAGTTGCCGGTGGTTGATTAAAAAACAATATGTTAAAATTACTTGTTTTCACGCTACAATGAAAGCATTTTTTTTCATGGAGGCAGATGATATAGTTATACTCATAGAATTAAATTAGAAACTTTCAATTATTAGATTATCACAAATCCCTCCATACTCTCACCATTGTACCCCGGCCAACGGCTCCTAGACCAATATTGTAACCGCTTTCAGTGGACCCAGCCCGACACCTTATAATGCCATATGGCAAAGGAAGGGCACCAGTTACATACTCATGTTTATGTACTCAGGTATATATGTATATTTTCAGTAAAGGATGTCAGAAAAAAACTCTATTCCCTCATTAATCTGTGATAATTAAGTTGCTGGTATAAAGCTCAGGTAGACATACGAAAGAAACACTTCAAGGAATCCTGATTTGAAAGGCCTTGGCTAAATATAACTCCACCGTGAAATGAGAATCGCAACTTCGCCTACCGAATTAACTTTTCATGCCGGGAATTGCTTTCTCCTAATTCCAACATCTTGTTTGGTTTTGAATAGCGTAGTGTTACACATCATCTTTAATAAACAAAACAAGAAATTTACCTGTTGATTAACATTAAAGTATTTTACTCCATTCTAAATTAATTTAGCTCAAACACATCTGTTATAATGTTAGAAGTATAGTATTCAGTACTCCTTATTGTAACACAATAGGTCCCAGAGGTTTTTTAGCCCTTCTAGAATTTCTCTGAGTATCTAAGTTGACATCCTCCACTTATCATCGAGGATGAATGTTAGAATGGCCAAAATGTGCCATGTCAATCAGCCAATGATAGTCCACCATGGAAGACTTCAATATTTGATAAAAACAAGAACATTACGAAAGAAAGCAACTTAGATATTTGACGGCAGAGTAGACCATGATAGCATGATTTAATTACTTTATATGAAGGTACGAAAAGACTAAAGTATGACTATTTACAAGGTTCTATTAATAACCAAGATTATTTCTTGTTTGATATTTAAGCCATTAGACATAAGATAACTGTAAAACAATTGAAGAAATAATAGCACAGAATTGTCGAATCCCACAACCTTTAGTTCGCGATGGTTTAGATCTTACCATTCTTCTGTTTTAAACGTAAAATTTAAACCTACTGATTGCCCTACAGTTTCATTTAATGATGTTACTCTTACTCCTAGCGAACAGATCCGCTACCTTGGACAAACGATTAACCTGGAATCCTCACACAAGACTGAAAAGACAGGAAACTGCACGTCGATTTCGAAACTTCCAAGACATTACAAAAGATTGATCTACATGACTGTAATAAGGCCAATCTGGACATATGGAGTTTAGCTTTGGGGCTCCACTAAACCTTCGAATTCCTCTCGTATTCATTCCTTACAATCCAAAAGCCTTCGTAAAATACTCAATGCTCCTTACTATGTCACAAATAAAATAATACATAAATACCTTAATGTTCCCTATGTAACCGATCTAGCTCGACCAGATATCACTCCTTCCATTATAAACTCTCTAACCACTCAAACCCCCTAGTTTCTAATCTTGCATCTTCTTCCTTTCCTGACAATCCTCCGAGGCGCCTGAAAAGAAGATGACCACGAGACCAGCTAATGTAAAATATCATTAGAGTGCTACCAATGGGTAGTTTCTCCACACGCCTGTAACACTCCAATTTAACTTAGATCAGATTTACTAAATGTATTATAATGTACAATTGTAAATAGCAATAAATAAATATTTAAAAAAAAAACAAAAAAAAAAACGTAAAATTTTAATTGCATATTAATAAACCTCTTGTTTTCCTTTTTGTTTCGTTAACTCTCTCATGTTTTTTTTAATATACATATTTTCTTTTCAGTTTTTAATTTATACTGTTCTTTTATACTTCACTATTAATGCTCATATCAAGATTCACAAAATAATTATTTAAAGACTTGTCAGGATTATCGTTTTCTTTCATAATGTTTTAAGTTCCAAATTTTTTTTTAATTACAGTGTAATAGTTTTATTATTGACAGGGCATAAATAAGGCCTTTTTGAATACTCTTTTTGTCTCTCTATATTAAATACAATTACGACCAAACGCAAGGTTTAATTTTTCTCTTCTTTAGGTTTAATTTTTCTTTTCTAATCTTTAACTTTATAAACACTTGTTTATAAAGTTATTTAAAAATATATTTTCTATATTTAAATAGTTTAAACAAATTAAAATATTATATATCAACCTAAGAAAAAGAAACATTATAAAAACTTTTATGTTTATTTTGAATTATATGCTTAGAAGGGCCAGGGTGTATAATGTATTAAATTGATGTCAGGGTTATATTATATTATTAAGGAATTTCCACCTTTGTCAGAATCGCCGTGAAGATAGAAAAATGTCTTATATTCATAAATGTTCTAACGTTACTTGTAGTTCTGTGCACTGCTTTCTGCTTCTGATTCAATCAGCTTGTCGGTAGGAAGAAAAATAATTTCCGGAGTAAAGCACAACTTACTAACAATAAATTCTGACTATATATGAAGCTACACTTATTCTCATAAATATTGATAACACTCAGGATGGTGGTATATCCTACCTCCTTCAAAGAAAAAGTGAAATCAAAAGTGGGAGGTTGCTATGCCCCGGAGCTAATGTTTACGTTAAGGTTATAGGAAAGTCCGCCATTGTAATCTAAACTGAAAGAGAAAGCAGTCGAAGATTGCTTCCTACTTCTCTGAAACGACACATAAGTTCGGTACAAGGCCTACCTTTTGCTTCATTTTTCCTGACAGCTTACTCTCTCCATTATGCTCCATCCTTCAAGATAACACTAACTGAGGTTACATCCTTATCAAAATCCATGGGGTGACATAACTTCTACTCTTTTTCTACAACTAATCGTCTTCAAATACCAGTGAAGCCAAAAGGGTCACGCCCACGAAAGGAAGGTTTAGGTTGATGTTCGTAGGAGTGTCCGCCATTTAAAGCCAAACTGAAACAGAAGGTAGCCAGTGATTCGTACTCTTCCCCAACTCCTCTGTCCACCTTTTTTGGCTTCACTTTTTCTACCCACTTACACTTCCTGTTATACTCCTTCCTCCAAGAGCAAACTATGTTATAACAACGAGTTTATAAATTGTTTAAATTACTATTCTACCATATCACAAGCCTAAAGAAAAGTAGAAGTCCTTTGTGGTGTTAAAAGTAATCTCCAGAAGATTATGAGCAAAACTCATACATTTTTTTAGGTTTATGCAGATTAATCATTACTCTATTGGCTCCCTACTTAAATTAGCAATTTCAAGAATCTATGGAAGAAACGAGTTGGTACACACAATATATCGTATAACATACTAATGCTCTGCTATTCTTCTCTAGCGGAAATGACTCATGATTTTTCAGTGGGATGAGGTGTATTTTATGACGGATTCTTTTAAGCCATGTTCTAAAGCGACATTATGCCGGTGAAAATCGAGATTCCACAGTTCGGAAAGCATTAATACAAATAAAAATCCCGCAAAGATCAGATTTCTTAGACAAATTTTCATTTATCTCCAAAATATAGTTTTTTAACAGAAAATCTGGTACGCACATCACAGGACATTCACTTACCACTCTACTTTAAATTGAAATTAATCCTAATACGTATCAAAACAGTCATTTCTTTGTTATTCAGAAGGATAATACCTTCCCTTATATATATATAGGTTAATAAGAATATGGCCGTTTTTAAGAAAATAGTAAACAATTATAAAATCGATGATATGAAGTTGTCGAATAAAATCGATGATATGAAGTTGTCGAATAAAATCGATGATATGAAGTTGTACTTTCTGGTAGTCAAAGCTGCTATTACATCGCAGGTATATACCATATATATTTATGGACAAATGCCTCTAGGACTAACTTCCTAACTAGCTGAGATAATCCAGAACATAAACCCCAATTGCCATATTGCTGAAAAAGTTGGGATGCCCATAGATATATAACATAGATTTCTTACCAGAGGATGGCTTATAAGGCCAGAACATCGTGAAATCATTAATAAATTTGTAGTGATTTATTATTAGCCCATTTAAAATTAATTTAAATAATAAAAAAAAAATACTAAAATTGTAAGAGCAGTGATATTCAATGTTCAGAAAGACGCAACTAGAGCTTAACATAAAACGTGACTAACCCGTGTCTCATTGGATTGTGAAGAGTAAATTGGAATAGGAGAGGGTTTTAATTGATACTAAGGAAGAACGAGCATGCCGGATTTAAAGAGGGAGGGGATTCCAGAAAATGATGGAGTGGCTAATAAAGGAGTGTTGGAATGAGACAGATATTTGAAACGGGGTGTAAAGTTCAAAAGGTGGAGATGATTTTATATTAAGGGAGTAGATTGAGGACTTGAATTGGAGGAGATTATTAGCAAAGGAAGGGCGTTGGATGGTGATAAGGACCCACACACTGTCATCAATCAAAATCCAAACTGACTTGACTGACGTGAATCACAGAGACCTCTACATTAGGGGTATTCACGATATGTTAA
This sequence comes from Halyomorpha halys, assembly GCF_000696795.3. Taxonomy (NCBI): domain Eukaryota; kingdom Metazoa; phylum Arthropoda; class Insecta; order Hemiptera; family Pentatomidae; genus Halyomorpha; species Halyomorpha halys. The sequence continues at coordinate 738,639 of NW_027114585.1, forward strand.
ATGTAAAATGTTTTAACATGGTAAATGTTATAAGTATAGGATTGTGAGCAGTCCTGTTTAAAGTCATGTTGAATGTTAAATGCATAAGAGCTCCTAACGGATTTTTTGAGTAAGTTGTTTTATAACCTTTCTTTCCAAAACTTCATCTTATTGTTTAATTATAAGTTTTTACTGAAGTAATTTATTACATGTTTAAATTGAGTGAAAAGTGGATGTTGTGTGAAATTTTGGCCACTGAGAGTCTTGTTGATTTAACTTGTGTGGAAAAGAATCAAGATGAGCTAATTGACAACTGTCATTACATTATTATTATTATTATTGTCATCCACTGCTCTATTAGTTATAAAACATCCAAAACAATACAAACACAAACTTCCACCAAGTAACCTAACACTACAACAAATAAAATGGTGACGAGCTCAGCTGGTCTGTTACGTGACGTCATTCTCCATTTAACAGACCTAGTAACATTCTCTCAACAATGTTACATATTATATCGTTTTAACATGGTAAAATAAGGAAATATTTCTACATTTAACATAAGTTTTTACAGTTAACACGCTTTAACATGTTAAACTAAAGATCATGAATACCCCTGACGCTTGTTTGTAAGTAAGATATTGTACAGTAAGGATCTTGTGCCTTGTTTGACCATAATTCTGGCATTTGCCTCCAAGAATAAAGTGAAACGCAAATGTTTGCATGAAGCACCTCCAGCCATCCCTCCACTTCACATTTTGAATGATCGAATTTCAAAATTCTCCAGGTAATTCATCAGTATTACTTCTACAGGATCAATTTGAACATCCATATCTAGTTTTACTGTCGTTCCGAAAGACGTTAGGTTTTTTCGCCGCGGTATTCATCTTGAGCTAAAGGAAAATTCACGGCATACTGTATAATAATAAATTGAATGTATGTGATGGATCACTGGATGAAGGATCATGCGATAAATGAAAGTGGATTTGAGAAGAGAAACGGTAAAGAACAAAAACAAAGAAAAATAGATGTAATATATATAAGATAGTTACAAAAAGAACACTGTATTGTGATATTTATTCATAATAAAAATATGAAAGTAATTGTTATAGAAATTAATAGAAAAACCGTATTTACAACTTGTCTTCTCTCTGGTTCTCTCTCTTCCTCCTCTCCCTCTCCCCCTTTCTTCCCCTCTCCCTCGCCTCCCCTCTCTCACAACTAAGGGCTGTAAATTTTACATTGACTACTAACAATAATGAATATAATAATAATTACAATACTATTGATGGGTTCATTATTATTAATAATAGACCTTTGTAAAAAACTTTTTCGGTCAAGCGAAAAAATAATTTCAACCCTTTCCAAAATTTGAGGATTTACGTTTTAGGATATGTAAAATCGAAAAATTTAATATTTTTTTCATTTTAGTTTATAGTTTTGTTCCTTATCTGTTATTTGAAATATAGCCGAATTAAAAAAAAAAAAAAGCAAAGATTTATTGAACTTTTATCACTTATTATTGTATAATTTTTAATGCAAAACTATGTTTTTAACAATGTTTAGATTGCTTCTTATGAAAGTCTTTTACAATTAGTTTTTGGAAAAGCTGTGATAATTTGTTATTTTATATGCTCATTTGCAACATTGTTGATTGAACTGAAATTGCCAACAATGAATTTGGACTAGTATTAGATAGAGATACAGTAAATATTTTGTTTTATGTGTATTTTTTGAATTTGGAATTGGACCCGAACCAATTAGGATAGTCGTGTAAATGGACATAGAAGAAGCTTTATTAGTTTTATTTATGGATACAATAAATAATTATTTCTAATAATAAATCATTGTGTGAAAATTTGAAGTTTTTCTCTATAATTCTTCCACTAAAGTTTATCGCTACGGTAGTTTAAGTTAGCTAGGAGAACTTTGAAATAAAGAAAAACGATGAAAATATGATTGCCATATACTTCATCTACTTCGAGTAAGTTTAAAAAGTAAAATTTGCGGAAGAGTAAAAAAAAAAGTTTATTGGTGTTTTGAAATTTTTTCGTGTTTAAAAAAAGAGCCAAAATTTGCCTCAGTTCAATTTTTTGGAAATTAGAAAAAGAGTAAGGATTTTCCAACAGAGTGCGGTAGTAGTGGAAGACGAAGGGAGGGGATTAGGAAAGGGCAGTCGAAGCGCCAACCCCGATCCCTCAACACCCGGTACCGATGTCCGCCTCTATCAAAAGCGTAGTCGAAATCTAAAAACCGAAAAATAGTTTTAAGATGTTTTTCAGTTAAATTCAACTTTATATATTAGCCCAGATGATAAAAAATAATAAAAAAAAAATAGATATATGAAGGTAAGTTTTGTGATTTATTTTTTATTAAATAAATTAATTTTTGGGTAATTAACTGTATGTTTCTTAAGACTAAAATATGAATGGTTCATACCAGTAAAATTTGTAGCAAGCCGGTTAGATGTTTAGGACCAATTTAGAAAAAGAGAATAAAAGTTTTAAACTTCCAATAAAATATTATATTAAACTAAAGGCCGAAATTAAAAATTATTTGTTAATTTCTTAAATGAATTTAATGAAATTAGTTAAAAATTGATTAATTAGTTATTTTGGAATCGGATTTTCCTTTTTATAAATCAGATAGATTATTTATTCAAAACAATTTAATACACCAATTAAAATGTGTAAGCAACCAACAGGTCTAAATCATAAATAATTATTTATTTAAACTTAATAATTATAATCATAAATAATTTAAACAAAGAATACAACTATTTTAAAAATTTTGGAAAATCGCAATGAGGTATCAACAAAAATTAATTATTGTCTAATTTTTATAGTTCTCAACTCTAGAAGATGTTATGGTAGTTTAATCCATCGCCTATAAAATTTTTAAAATCCAATTTATTTTTTATTTTATCTTTTTAAAATTCAAATTCAAGTAAACAATTTTTGAAGATTTTTGGTTATAAATACTATACAAGTTTGAAAATGGCTAATTTAATATTATTTTATATAATAGAGTTAATATTATTTTTTATTTTTTAAACATTTAACGAAATCTGTTAAAAAAATACTAATTAGATTTTTTAAAATCGAGCAGTCCTTTGCATAGGGAAGAAAGATTATTTGTTTAAAATAACTTACCCTACCATAATTCAAAACGATTAACCAAACAACAGGTGTAAATCATAATTAATTAATAAAAATAAACAAAAGTAGTATATTTTTATAAAAATTACCACAGCGAGGTATCAACAGAAAATAATTATTGTCTAATGTTTATTGTTCCGACCTCCAGAAGATTTTAAGATAGTTTGATTAAAATAAAATTTTAATTTTAATTTTAATTTTAAAACTTCAAATTATATACTTTTTAATTATTAAAAAGAAAATTGTAAATAATTATTACTATACAAAAATATTATTATTGTTTTTTTTATCTTATTTAAACTAAAATAATTTCGAAAAACAATTTAAATATAAAATATTATTTTAAATAAACAATAACATTTTATTCGTGATTCAGTCATTTTTTAAAACTGTCTAAAAAAAGGAAACTTTTTTAACTTCTTTAATCCTTTTGTATTTTCTTGAAAATCATTTCAAAACATCATTTTCTCTAAAATTACTGCAGTGAATATGAACAGAAATCAAGTCCTTTTGAGTATACCAAGAATATCAATTACTTTTAAAGTTCTTAAGAGAAAATAACTGGTTATAAATAAATTTATAAAAAAATTATATGTACTTTGGATTATTTATATTTATTTACCTTGTTAGCAAAATTGTATGGTATAATTCAAAATTGAAATAAATCATATTTTTAAAGAAAAGAATGTAGATTAAAAAAAATTACAGGAATGGCTATTGGATTAAATTTTTTCCTTAAAGGCCTTAAAATTAACAGATGAAGAATTTCAAGATGGGCGGGCAATATATCCAATTTGTAAATTTACAAAACGAACTAAAAATTAATTTTTGTAATCTAAAATACCAATCTTTATAATTTTTTTAAAAAATATTTGTATGATTTTTGTAAGTTTTAAAAATATGATTTAATTCGATTTAGTGCCGATAAGGTTTTTGAATTGATCTCAAGTGATACAAATAATAATCTAATTAACAGCTAATAAACTGAAATAGAGTAAAAAATAAATAATAACTATGAAAAAAATTAAATAAAAAATAATGATAATAAAAATAACTGAAAGGACTTTGAAGTGAATAATAAAGCTGCAAATTTACAATTAGTGAATTAATATAATAATGAGAATAAAACAAGATGATACAGAATATGATAAAAATAAGCATACAATAATATCTATTACTAAGCACACAAATACATGGTTTATCATGTTTTAAAAATAATTGCATGCTTTTTAAAATATGCTTCAATTCCATTTTGAGCAGATAGAAAGATAGGAAAATTTAGATTCGGTCTAATTTTCAGAAAAGAGATTTTTGTTGTGTAATTACAATGTTACAAATCGGCTTTGAGTTAAAGCCGTACCCAATGATAAGAATAAAAAATCTGTTTTATTATAAAAATAATGATAAATTTAACTAGTATAATTATAAATAAACTCTATACAATCAATTTATGTCTTTTCTCAATATGAGAAATTATTCGGTACTGTCTTTGAACAGCTGTTGAAACAAAACTTCCTCCTTAAAAAATTCTCGTTTGGTTAAAATTGTTTTTAAATTTAAAAAAAATGTTTTGTTTAAGTTAAATTCTTATTATTTACATAGCAATAAATTTATAACTATTATGTCGAGGGTTGATTTTATTCGACGGACGTAAAATATGATATAAGGAGAAAATTGGATAGAAAAAAGCACTTCAGATATATCAACATTTAGGTAAATTTATAATTAAAATATTATGCTTTATTTATAATTTTTACCCTTTCTTGGGACTGGTTATTATTGTTTAATTAAATATTTTTTATCCAATTTTAGCCTCAAAAGAACTTATATTTCTTTTTAAGTTCAACGTTTTGGGCAATTCGGCCATCCTAAAGAACAACCTCAAGGCTATTCTGCCCAGGTCATTAATTTCAGTCCAACATTACCCTATTTTGTCAATTCTTCATATTAAATTAAAAATTAAAACTTTTAATCACAGTTAATTTTCACTATTATTATTTACCACAATTGACGTGGTTATAAAATTGTATTAAGATTGCCCTTGAGGATGGCCGAATTGGCCGAAACGTCGGACTTATAAAGAAATTCCAATTGTTTTGAGACTAAAATTGGATAAAAATTATTTATTTAAACAATTATATTTTATAATGAGGTTTTAATAGTTGACCGTAGATTGATATGAGGAGAAGATAGTCGGGAGTGCGGTCAGCAAAGATATACAAATTAACAAAGCTTATTTATTTGTGCCGAAGTTGCGATCTGAATTTCAGGTCTTCTTCGGGGGGGGGGGGAGGGGGTGACTTTGGGCGGAGATGCCGTCTAAAGTCAACTTTTAAAAAATTATCATTTTTTAACTAAAATACAATGAAGTTCTGAAATAATAGTCGAAACTGCAACACAAATAAAAATAAAAAAGTTTGGTTTATTTTTGTATCTTTGTTAACCGCACCCCCGGAACATCTCCTAACATCAGTCTACGTTTAACTATTAACAGCTCATTATAAAATATAATATTTTAATAATAAACGTACCTAAATCTTGGTGAGTGAAGTGACTATTACAGCACTTACTAGACAATCGGTCAAAACTTCCAATCCATTACAAAAGACTGGTCTACATGATTATTATAAGTCTAATCTGGACATACGGAGTTAAGCTTTGGGGTTCCACTAAACCATATCATATCCTTGCAGTCCAAAATTCTTAATGCTCCTTTGTCACAAATCAAGTCATCCATCAGGACCTTAATGTCCCATATGTTGCTGATTTGGCCAGAACCAGATACCATTCCTTCCATGATAAACTTCCCAACCACCCAAACCCACTTGTTTCTAACCAGGCTTCTCCTTCATTACCTAATAATCTTCCTAGGCGTCTGAAAAGAAGATGGTCTAGAGATGTTCTCCTCTAGAAATGTTATTGGAGTTATATATAGGGTAGATTCTCCACATGTTTTTATCGTGTCATTATATCACCTACACCAAATTTACTTATTGTATATATTTTTATACAGTTGTAAAAAACAATAAATAAATTATATATATATAAAACTACTTTGACTGAATTTATATTATTTTCTTTTTCGTTCTTTATCACACTAAAAATTATTTTTCAATTAATTTTACTATTAGTGACGATTTTTGTAACGATTTTAGCAAACAGTAAACAAAATTTGTCCTCGTATTTCGTAGAAAATATTTATAAAAAAAATCGACTAAAGAAACAGTATAACTCTACGAGACCGAGTTTAGTTCATTAAAAATATATTATTGACATTTATTTGTTAATATGATGTGAAAAAACTTCCTGTTAGAATATCATCACTATTCAATTTATTACAATTAAAACCTTATAATCTATTTTATCTCATACATTGTGAAAAGATATATATTGGTTGGAGATCCAAAAAACTGTAAACAAGGATTAAAATAAAACAAAACATAAAATAAAAAAAAAATAAAAAACTGCAAAAATGTCAAGAATATAAACTGCACAGAATTGGCAAACTACGGCACAAATTTAAACAATAAATTTAACTTAAAAAACCCGACCATAATAAACATGACAAAAAACACAAAAAGGAGAAGGATCTTAGAAGCAATTTACATGACTAAAAATATCAACAACACTGTAGATTATAAAGAAGATACGAAAAAAACTATAATACACATTATGCAGTATCAAATAGGCTGGCCATATAAATGAAGAATCAGTAAGAACATTTAAAAATAAAATTATCCTATTTAAAAACCTTAATTTCAACTTAAATATCAAGATTTATTAAAAATAGACATATAAATAAGGATGTTAAAAAAACAAAACAACAACACACAGGCATCTTGATATAATAAAAGAGATAATGTCTAGTATAGTTTAACATTGGTTTGTGCTAAAAGGAGAAGTGAATGTGAGTATTGAAAGACATTGTTTAAATAATGTCTTATTAATTTTTAATTATGTATATACATGACAATATTTCTAAAATAAATATATATAATTGACAAATATGACTAAAATAGATTATAAGGTTTTAATTGTGTTCATATAATATATAGAAAAAATATTGATTATGTTAAATTAATGGTTGTAATTGTAGGTATTAAATTAATAGCAACAACTTCCTAAGAAAGAAAATCCAGAATATTCATATTTATATTTCTTGTAGACACCAAATAAACATGATATATACCAATCATACAATATTATACTTTTTAATGTATTTCTTCGAAACGTATTTTCATCGAAGACATTTCTTTCAGTTACACTTGTATATAAACAGTTTTTCATTAATCTTCTTTTTTCATATATATTCATATACAGAAACAACTTGTCACATCTTCGACAAAAAATAATTTTAGTATTTCATTCTAGTCCTGCGTGTAAAAAATTGAAATAATAATACTCAATAATAATAGGTCGCATTGGTCAACACGAATTTCGTGTCTCGGTTTCTAAATGTCAAATGATATTTTCTGCTATTAAAATAACATTAGAAACAATTCTTTTGCTTGATAAAGTTTAATTTGTTGAAATTGGAACGATTTTTAGAATTTAAAAATAAAATATAATTTAAAAATATAAATTTTTTCCATTGTTATTAAGTGAATCCAGTGGCTTGCAGTTTTTGAAGTCTTTACTACAATTTTAAACCAATAAGATCTTTGTACGACCATAAATTTTTAGCTTAAAGTGCTTCAAAAATAAATGTATAATATATTTAGTTAAAAACTCCCTATTTGAAATATGTTAATATAATGAGTATAAAACTTAATTATTAGTGTCAACATTTCGGCCGGATTTCAAGCCTTTATCATAGTCCAAGAGCCGGGAAGATAAAAAGCAGTTATCTCACCCCAATTTTTGATTACTCTAATGAAAACTATGATAATTACTGGTCAAAACTGACGAATCTGCCAAGTATAGCTAGGGGGAATAAAAATGGCTGCTGTTTCAAAACCTTAAAAAAACATTAATTATTCATTAGGAGCTCTATATCTTAAAAACTACCAACAACACTAGAAAATCTAAGAGAACGTTATTTAAATTAGAGTAAATTCGCTGAAATATTAGCCCTAAAAGAGCTATTTACGTCTAATAGTTCTCGAGATATAGATTTTTAAAAAATCTGTTGAAAGATTAGTAGCTAGTTAATTTATTTTGAGAAATCTATATCTCAGGAATTATGTGACGTACAGATGTCTATTAGCACTCAAATTAAAGCTAGTTTAATGGACTATAAAGTAGTTTATGACCTTTACCTTCGTAGGTATAGTATTTTTCATGATATTTCCTAAAATAAATTGATTTATAGTTGTTCGGACAGTAAGTTTGAGTTTAGAAAAATTTCATTTCAGAAACCATTAGACGTACAGATGTCTGGCCAGTGCTCAAATTAAAGCCTAGTTAAATTTACTACAAAATAGTTAATTATGTTTTTCTTTGTAGGAGACAAAATAATTGTATATTTGACAAAATAAACTCACCAAATGTTAATTTCTAGTTGTTCGTATAAAATGTTGGATTTTTGGAAAAATATATCTCTAGATTCATAAGACGCACATATGTCTGCCAAAACTCAAAATAAAGGAAATTTAACTTACTATAAAGTACTTTATGATACTTATCTTCGTAAAGGTAGTAGTTTTTATGATATGCACATATGAATATGAATTTGGCAAATGAAAATTTGTTCGAACAACTATAAATCTAATAGACATCTGTACGTCAAATGGTTTTTGAGATATAAATTTTTCAAAATAAATTCACTAACTACTGATCTTTCAGTACGTCCCATACAACATTTTTATGAAAAGTTGCTTTTTAATAAGCCATATCTCGAAAAATATTTAACGTAAATAACTCTATTAAGGCTCATATTTTAGCAAATATACTCTTCTTTAAATGACGTTCTCTTAGGTTTTCTTATGTTATTTGTACTTCTTAAGATATAGAGCCCCGAATGAAAAAATAGTTTTTTTATCGCTTTGAAAAACCCGCCATTTTTTTATACCCCTACCTATACTTGGCAGACTCGTCAATTTTGACTAGTAATTATACCTAGTTTTCATTGAAGTAATAAAAAATTGGGGTGAGGTAACTAAATTTTTTTCTTCCCGGCTCTTGTACTATCAGGGCTGCTTTTAAGAAGAGATTTTACATATTAAACAATAATTATTCATAGATTAAAATATCCCAAAAACGTTTTATTTAAAAGTATTGTAATACATTTTATTAAACTGCATTACTAACAAAAAATATATACTAAAGTAAAAAATACAACTCTATTTAAATTTCTTTTTCAAAAGCTGTAATTTTGAAACGTATAGTGCACTAAAAATTTATTATAACTGAATTAAATATAGAAATTAATCATTATATACATTGAACAATAAAGTGGGTCGTTATTCAATTTACTATTTCAGAATTTTTTTTTTTTATATGGCTAACAATCAATCTTGTGGGCTATAGAAAATATATTTCAAAGAATAAAGTTAAATTTATAATGGTGGCATTGTAATGGTGTTGGACACGATTTTCCACTCAATATGCTTCGTTTCCCTGTCAAGTGTGAAACGGACATCTGTATTATACTCTTGTTTGAAAAAGATTAATTTAATTGATGAATGAAAAAAATTGATGAATGAAAATGAAAAAAATTTAATTGATAAATTATTTCCTTTTTTATATTTTCGCATTATTTTTCTTTATTGTTCTTCCTTCTTTTATGTTTATTGTTCAAGCAAGAAAAAGTTTAAATAAATCAATTGGTATCCATGTTAAGTCTTAACATTTTTTGTTATTTCATTAACTCTCCAATCCAATTATTTAAAAACTTATTTGCAGGCTATTCTGCCCAGGTCATTAATAACAGTAAAATCAGACTATACTATTTTGTTGATAGTGTTAAGTTGATCTAAAATTAAAAATTTAAGAATTAATGAAATTGTAGCAAAATAGGGTTATTTGACAAAATATTTCAACATTCTGAAAATCAAAATTGTGTTTTTTCGGCGCGATACTGTACTGTTGCTTTTTTTTTTTGTCATAAAACCTGGATATAATAAAAATAAAATTGACAATTCGAAGACATCTCTGCAGGTTATAAAAATTGATTAGGGTTTGTTTCCAAATTAGTTTGAAAAATAATATATAAAAAATAAATTTCGGAATTTTTATTTTATATCTATGCAATTTTTTTTATAGTAATGTATGTTTTTAATTAAATTTTTTAAAGTATAATGTTAATTGATATACAGCAGATAAAAAGCACCAAGAAAAAATTTACACCTGATACTTCCATAGAGTTGTATTTACAAAACCAATGAATTATTGTATAAAACAGAATTATTTACAAATAAAATTGATAATTATATAATTTTATTTTGGTTTCTTTAATGAGGTCGAACGTTTAATAAAATTTTATTGTTTTACCCCCATTTTTAATAACATTCTTTCTATCTTATATCGTACAATATGTTGTTCATTTTTGAGAGCTCTTAAATATGGTATATGTTATTATGCATATTAATTATCTTTATTAAACTTCTTATTAATATTGGAAAAAAGTCCGTTTAACTTTAAATCGGTGTAAAAAGGTTAATATTTTTTGATTAACCTACGCAATACAGATATTATTTTTGGAAAATGGGGGAGAAAACAACCCGAAACGAATACAGCTAACAAGTGAAAGACAATATATGTAATGTATGTAAAGGAATGGAAGATTATTCTTGCTAGCCCAAATGAAAGACAAACAAACTTCCTATAAAATTGGAAAGGAGTTTAGGATATATTGATATTAGTGGTGAAATATTTTTTTTCAATTTCGTTGAAAAGAAATAAGAAATACATAAAGAATCACATTGACAATATATATGCAATTGATATTGTAATATTTACCAAGTAATATAATATTTAACTTTGGCGTTGAGGCATAGTGTGGCTTCTGTTGCTTGTTTATGTTTCATTTACTGGAAAGTGGTTTTACTATGTGGCTTATGCTTTTGTAATCTGAAACTATTTTACTTAACGGTCAATAAAACATTGTGAGGCGCCGATTGAAAGCTGAGTCAACGTAATTATTTATTAATTTTCGAAATTGCTAAAAATAATTTTTTTTAATATCTTTATTGAAATTTACAACTGTATATAATATAATACCTTCAGTAAATTTTATCTTAGTTAAAATGGAGTATTACAAGCGTGTAGAGAAACTACCCATTGGTAGCACTCTAATGACATTTTACATTAGCAGGTCTCGTGGCCATCTTCTTTTCGGGCGCCTCGGAGGATTGTCAGAAATGGAAGAGGATGCAAGTTTAGAAACTAAGGGGTTTGACTGCTTAGGGAGTTTATAATGGAAGGAGTGATATCTGGTTCGGGCTAGATCGGTCTTTATGATTCTATTTGTGACAAAGTAGAGAGCATTGAGAAAAATTAATATAAAATCGATTTTGTGATCGTGCGCTTGAATGTCGATTTATTTTATCGTTTAGAATTTCTCCTAATGGTAATTACAATTACAAAGGCTCATAAAGTAATAGTAATTGCAATTACTAAGAAATAATCGTATAGAGTAATAGTCATTACTCTATTCAATTAAAGTAAGTATAATTGTGTCTTACAATTACTTCAGTATAATGTTCGAAACCACTAATTATTTATGCTTCTGATGATTTAGTGGTTATCTTAGTGTAATTATAGTGCAACTTAAACATATATTTCCGATGACATATGATTTCCGCCTAATACATTTTTTGTTATTCTTTTTGTATTTGTACTTTTTACAGTACATGTTATTTTTATTTTCTATGTTCATTTTTATAAAAATGTTTACATACTTTATATCGTATTTAGTCATACATTAGTTTATTTTTATTTTATTTATCTATTCCCTTATTTTGCTGAATATTTTAGTTGTTTGTTTCTTTTGTTTGCCGTGATGAAGTCCTGAAAAGTGGGGTGAAACGTTGGTTCACAGTAAAAAGTTTAATTACTATTAATTTATTTATTTTTTTTATGCACCTGGACTATCTTCCTATTTTGTAGTTATTTTCTTATTATTGACCTTTAAATATTCATATCTATTGCCATTGTATTTGATTTCATTGAAATCGTTTCTTCCCAGATACAGAATAAATGTATTTAAATATATTTTA